>NC_056742.1:31013341-31020841 GCF_019279795.1 Protopterus annectens | reverse complement strand
TGAACATAGTGCAGGACCAGCGGATGAGGAGGTCCCAGGGTGGGTCCCAGACATGCTGTGGCCCGGTGCTATGGCCAGATGATGTAGGAGAGGTGGGTCCACTGGGAATGCCCTTCCAAAACATGCTATTGTGTTGCAGTTTTAGAACATATGTGGGTTAATAATAGTCAGCACAATCCAGGATTAGTTATAACAGGATGCATAAATATTCCCATTAGCCCAAAACACCAGATTTGGAACAGTTGCATAGCAAACAGAACACATGCATGTATGGAACCACAGTGGCCATTACAACGGCATGCAAGTTCATTGATTGCAACAGGCCACCAATAGTAGTGTTTCCACATAGAACATGAATAGAAACAAATTTCAATATTTGTTGAACAATAAGATATATGTCCCAACAGTATGTTTGGTGTTAATATACCCATTAATTTGTGTGTTCAGATTATTGTTGCAGATATGGTGAGGGAGAGAGATGTCAATTAACAACTATTATATCCTTGCAGTATGAGGTCCTCTGACCTTTTTTCCTGTTTATGTCTTCCAGGTACCATGTCCCATGAATTTCTCCCTGTGTATACTCCCCAGGGAAATTATATTATCATAAACTTCATAGTACTACATCACAGAACCCTCTTTGGATGTAGGGCCCATGATCTGCAGGAGAGGATCACCCTGTGGAACGAGTTCATCCACAGGGTAAACAATGTCAACCTGCATAGCCACAGTTATGAGCAGGTGCAACATTGTTGCACTGATCTCATCCACTACGCCCATCAGTATGCTGTTGCAGTTAGGTGGGACCAGCTAGACACAGGTGTGGGTCATGCCATCCAGCCCCCACTGACACATGCTGAGGAGCTCCTCGCCAGCCTTGGGGCACCCGCCTGCCCACCAGCCAAGCCAGGAACCTGAAGATAGCATTGTAAAGGTGGGTGCTAACCACACAATGGATGAGGACCATGCAGTTAAGGCCCCAGGGCTCATTAGTAGACCACTGTTGCTTATCCATCTTCATCTGTAAACTATCTTCATGCATATGTCAGATAACATAGTCTGTTGCTGCAGTATAGTAATGAACAGATGTGCATAATCTCTAGTATTGTAGGTTTGTACTGCTGATGTACTGAAATACTGCTCCTACCCTGTACCAATGCCACAGGTGTGGCTACTGATATTACATCTCTCACACAACTCTGTACGTCCCTCTGGTATACAACTGGAGCAGCAGACTGTAGCTGGTGAGTTTGGAGTCATTTTGTTCAGGTTTGCCAATACACCGGCCACGTTATGGTGATGGTATTTTCCATGCACACATTTAACACACTTACCCATAATGCATGCTGTACATGTTCACGTATTGTTCCTGTTAACTGCACTGCATCACAGTGGTCATCATGATGGCATATCTGAAGGGTATGTAAGTGCCCTGCAGTATAGCTAACAGCCTGTCAGTGCAAAATGTGTGGACAGAGATGAACATAATGATTGGACAAATGACCTACAGTAGGGACATGTCTGAAACATTACCCTTATACAGTGGTTACAACAGTGTATACATCACTATTACAATGGCAACTCTTACATATCTACACAATGGCATATCACAATACCACATTTCACACCTTTTACAACCTGTAATGTGATCCTAACATGACGAGGGATTAAATTGATCAGTCACAGCATGAAGTTATGGGAAAGAGTAGTGGAAGCTCGGTTAAGAAGGGAGGTGAGGATTAGTGATCAGCAGTATGGTTTCATGCCAGGAAAGAGCACTACAGATGTGATGTTTGCTTTGAGAGTGTTGATGGATAAGTACAGAGATTGTCAGAAGGAGTTGCATTGTGTCTTTGTGGATTTAGAGAAAGTATATGACAGGGTGCCTAGAGAGGAGTTGTGGTATTGTATGAGGAAGTCGGGAGTGTCAGAGAAGTATGTAAGAGTGGTACAGAATATGAACAAGGGTATTGTGACAGTGGTGAGTTCTGCGGTGGGAGTGATGGATGCGTTTAAGGTGGAGGTGGGATTACATCAAGGTTCAGCTCTGAGCCCTTTCTTATTTGTAATGGTGATGGACAGGTTGACAGACGAGATCAGACAGGAGTCCCCGTCGACTATGATGTTTGCAGATGACATTGTGATCTGTAGTGAGAGTAAGGAACAGGTGGAGGAGACCCTGGAGAGATGGAGATATGCTCTAGAGAGAAGAGGAATGAAGGTCAGCAGGACTAAGACAGAATATATGTGTGTGAATGAGAGGGAGGATAGAGGAATGGTGAGGATGCAGGGAGTAGAGGTGGCAAAGGTGGATGAGTTTAAATACTTGGGATCAACAGTTCAGAGTAATGGTGAGTGTGGAAGAGAGGTGAAGAAGAGAGTACAGGCAGGATGGAGTGGAGAAGTGTGTCAGGAGTGATTTGTGACAGACGAGTACCAGTAAGAGTGAAAGGGAAGGTCTACAAGAGGGTACTTAGACCAGCTATGTTATATGGGTTGGAGACAGTGGCATTGACAAAAAGGTAGGAGTCAGAGCTTGATGTGGCAGAGCTGAAGATGTTAAGATTTGCATTGGGTGTGACGAGGATGGACAGGATTAGGAATAAGTATATTAGAGGATCAGCCCACGTTGGAAGGTTTGGAGACAAAGCCAGAGAGGCAAGATTACATTGGTTTGGACATGTGCTGATGAGGGATGCAGAGTATATTGGGAAAATGATGCTAAGGATGAAGCTGCCAGGTAAAAGGAAAAGAGGAAGGCCTAAGATAAGGTTTATGGATGTGGTGAGAGAGGACATGCAGGTGGTTAGTGTGAATGAGCAAGATGCTGTGGACAGGAATAAATGGAAACATTTGATCTGCTGTGGCGACCCCTGATGGGAGCAGTCAAAAGAAGAAGAAAGAATGTGATCCTAACATGAGCAATGAATGTGTAATATGGACTCCTATGTTAGTACAACAAATATGGGGAATACATACCTTAACAAACACTGGAAGCATGTGTGTGCACACACTCCAAATAACATATTGTGGGAGTAGCTTTTGAGGTACTGACAGCATTCACTCGTCTTGAGTACACACCTTCCATCTAGTACAGGACCTCAATGTCACATCAAGTAATGGTCTACTGCCCAAGAAGTATGTCCATGACATTTGCCACTCACCTGCAACAGAGGCAGCCATGGCTTGCACACAACTTACAAACTATGGAATGGATCTCATATCTGAAAGGTAGCACTCAGGAGTGGGAGAAGTAGCCTTACCTCGCCATTGCATATACCATGGCAGGCAGTGCAGACAGTCTTGTATGTGACTATGAAGTATGGGACAACATTAATGTAGAAAATAAATAGATGCTCATCCAAGACAGATAACAACATGTTGCAAACTGGTCATGGAGGCTGTCCAGAAATATGCAGCAGCACTGAGGAACTCGCAGGAATGTCTACCAATACCAGTACCTGAGTCATTAATTGCCTGGAATCTGCATAAGTGTGGTCTATGGGTTAGGGTAATCAGATGGAAGAGTTGTTCCACAGAAAACATCATCCAGGGCTCTCTACAGGTACCATATGCATAACATTAAGTCTCCCAAAGGCATGTGTTGCAATGTGTAATGGTGTACTGAGACCAAGGCTGAGACCTACGGACAGTATTAAAAAAAAATACATGTGGTGGACAAGCAACACCTCACTCCACCTCCGGTCCACCATCCCCATTTGTACATTGCTGCTGCCAGTGTACACCTTTAGATTTGCTGCTCATTAGCAGGAACTAGGCTGGTAGACATGATGTTCTGAATTTGGAACATTGCAAAATGACACTCATATATGGCCCATAGTTGTCAAGCATTTCCAATAAGGCTGAGGATGGGGAGGGGTGTCATCATGAAACACAACAGTGAACTGAAGCATACATCCAAAGCTCACTAAGAATGGCTGTATCTGAACACAGTCAAGATCATGAATTGTGTCAGACATAACCCGGACTCCACAGCAATAGTGAAGGCACTGTGTGATCTTCAAGGGCTGTGCACATGAGCTGACCTTGCAATCCAGCAGAGTTGGGGGACATTTGTAGGATTGAGTGACCAAATAATGGCAAGTGAAGATGGGCCATGCTAGTATACCCCTTCCAGGAATAGTGACTGCTGTAGTTCACTTAACAGGTGCTGCCACAAACCATCATGTTAAGGGTGAGCACACTTATGCAACCCACATATTGTATGCATCTCAATCAGCATCTGCACAACCAACACATTTTTTTATACTGCATGTGATTGCACAGGTCATATGTTGCATATCAGATGTGTGTAATGTTAACATATGCAGTATTGTGGCCCCATTGCATATCATGCAAGAGGCTGGCATGTCAAAAAGGGCATGTACTCTCCTCATAGCCACAGTAAGCTTTGAAGTTTGTCAGTGTAATCAGATTTTATTGCTCATACATGCACTGCTGATGATGAGATTTGCAAATCAGAGGTCAGGCATACACTATTGACATCTGTCCTCATATCATCCCAGGTATGTGTGTCAGACAAACGCATAGGGGCTGTGATCAACAGAGCAAACATAACTGTCACACATATACACATTCAGCAATGGTGTGTACACTCGTGAGGTATGGTGCACAATACATGCCAGGGTGCTGAACAGGTGCACAGCAATACTGTGTATATGGGTGCAGTGGGTTCCAGGGGAAGGGGCATCACATAATAACACAACTCATGCATCACAGAGATGTATAATGTTGGTAACAAGGATTGGGTATAGCTGCAGTGTATGCTGTTGAGTGCTATATGTCATGCATGTTGACTGTTGGGTAATCAGAGGTCTGTGTAATATCTTTGTGCCACCTCACCTGTAAGTGTGTGTGTGTGTGTGTGTGTACAGGTCTTAAATTACGTTTTTTGTTTTCCTCTCACAGGTGGTGAGGTGGGTCAGGGTCCCTGCTACAGGTAAACTGATGTTATTCTCCATACAGACTCTGATAATGATGATAGGTATGGTGAGGCACAGGCAGGGTAGTCAGGGGCTGAAGCTGTACCATCAGTTGACATCCCACTTTTATCCACCCTACCTCACGCACAGTTACAATGCCTATACATACCCCATCACCAGTGGCCATAGATGAGGGACAGGTGGCGGGTGGTGGCATGGGACAAGACAGTTTGGTGACTATGGCAAGTTTGTCTGTACACAGCAGCCATAGATGGATGACCAGTGAGGTACCACACAGGTAGATGTACAAGGGTGCTCGCAGGAGGGCTGCTGGCCAACATGCCCCTGGCAGAAATGCCACAGTAGGTGTCACCAGATGCATGTTTTGGTTCATCGTGGAGGCACAGGCACATATGGAATGTTACACCAGACAGAGTCTGAGGCTCCAGAGGGCTACTCATTCTGCTGTACTTGACAACATCCATGATCTTGCAGGTGCCCACCGTAATTTTGGAGAAGTCCTGGATAGACATTTGGGTGAAATGGTGGGATTCCTCGACTGTGCAGTGTCTATGGTAGAGCCTATGGTCGGAGTAGGGCAACAGCCATGTGGATGTAGGTCAGCAACACCAACGGGTGGAGGTCTAAGTGGATGTGCAACAAGTCACAGCCATTCCTGTAGAGGCAATACCAGCACCAGCACTCCAGGCGGGTGCTGTCCACACCACAACACAGCAGGCCATGTGCATGTGATCCTGGCTGGTCCCAACAGGGGCATGGATCCAGCAGACATTTGTCATCATCAGGGGAGAGTACCATATCTAGGCTTCTACCTGGTAGTGCCGTGGACCCACTGACAGGCACAGTTCTCATGTCCATGGCTGGACACGGTAAACTGTACACCCTGACATGTACGGTCTGCAGCTGTCCAACAAACCCCAGTATAGGGCAGCCACATGGAAGAACTGTATGCATACATACACACACACACACATCACCAACACAGCTATGGCACCTCAACACCTACACACACCAAATTTGCACAGCCCAGTTGATAAAGAACCCCCTAAAACACACACATGATGTCAACCAAATGGCTCAGCCTAGGTCTCTGGCAAACCCACAACACACCCTGTGCATATGATGATACCTGTGCCACATCCCTGTCATCCATACTATCGATGCAGGGACATGCTAATATGGTTCTGTTGCACAGGGTTAATGTACTAAGGTTTAGCAATGTAATGCTGTTTAACATGTTTTCAGCTGGAAAATGTAATGCTTACATGTCAGGATGTGTAGTTGTCCAGCCATGATGCATTATAGCTGTTATTAACACTGACTGATTGTGGTCTCCATAATGTATTCAGTTTGTGTTGTAGGTGTCTATGTATCAGCAGGATGTTGGTCTGCTGTTGTTTCCTACAAAGCGTATGACTCTGTGGTGACACATTGACTGTGTCATATCCTGGGTACAGCTGAACACAAGTAGCAGGTCTGTATAACAGTTACTGCTTGTGCCACATGGCTGATAGGTCTGAGGGGTGTATACAGGTGAGTACATGGTGGCTAATGTCAGCAGCTTTTCTACAGTGGACAATGGTAAGTGTACTTGGTGGCTCAAACCAAATGTTTGTGAATAACACACACACACACATACACACACACACACACACACACACACACACACACACACACACACACACACACACACACACACACACACACACACACACACACACACACGAGGCTTTGGTATTGATGCAATACACAGAGAATACTGTACACATGGATGTACCTAACTTTGCAGTGAACTCATTTTGGCCTATGTAATTCCACCAAGATAAAATAGGCAAAACATCACATCAGTAAATAATCAGTCTGCCAGTTTAATGTCATTAATGATGACACTGGCAGGGTATATGTCTTCATCTCTAATGTTGTGCAATCCTGGAATTGGTAAACATAAGTTCACTGATGTGGGTGGCACAGCCCTCCACTTTGAAGGGTGGGGTGGCATAGAACCACACATAGTGTGATTAACTACTACTTAACCTGTTAGCATACACTGTACAGTATTACAGCAGACTAAGCGGGGGGATACACACAACAATAACCCAAATGAGGGTGGCTTTGCCCACAACATCCACACCCAACTATATATACCAACTCCAGTATCGCTGTACAGCTGTATAGTGGGGAAGAGGGCATTTACACATCTACTACTACTTTTGATGAAATGAATTTCCACATGATGATTCCTTTGAATTGTTAACTTTTGCCAGTCAGTTCTCGGATAAATGATCTCCTGGGACATGTATTTTCTGCAAATTAAAGTATACCCCTTCATATACGCACACACGTACTTGACAACACTGAGAGTAGAACCCCTACCTAGGTACTTATTGCTACTAATATGTTTGTCCTTAATTGCACACACCGCACAGCTTTTAGGATAAGGTGTGTCCCGAGTTTCTTGTTAAGTGAAGAACATCAACAGGCCTTGTACAGTATGGTAATGGGGGATTTATGGGTGTTAATGAACAATACATAGAAT
>NC_056742.1:30858341-31003341 GCF_019279795.1 Protopterus annectens | reverse complement strand
GGCTGTGAGCCACTGGATTCCCCTGGGGTGACAGGGTAAGTGTGCAAGGTGTTAATGGCAATAGTTCCTGTCCATATTAATCCATTGGTCTGGATGCTGGCAGGGTGCTGCTTATAGCTAGGGACACACCTGCATGGGACACCTCCTCAGCATGCTGCATTCTGTGGGTATTCCCATACAGAAGTGGGGGTTATACTGTACTCATTTCCAACAGCAGGGATATGACCTGTGATAAACCTGTGGCTGATGGTGGGGTCAGTTGTGTGCATGTGTGATAAGGAAGATTCTTGCATCTGACTCACAGATATACCTGGGGCATTCCCCTTATGCTGCCTTATGCGGGGACATAGGCAGTCTCTCATTACTTCATAACTGTGCCTTTTGTGGTCTGCCAGTGACTGGCCAGTCTACATCAGTAATCCATACTACACAGACAACTAATGTGCTGCTAACCTGTATGTACAATTTCAAAGGTGTGTCCAGTTGACAGTTATATTTTATGTACTCTGTCTAGGGTACTTCCACCTGTGTACTGTCTGTATGTCTGGGCCCACATTCATGGCATGTCCATCTTTCATATGGAGACAGATATTGACATCTGAACAGTGAGTATGGATGACTGCTGATGGGTATTGCTGAGATGCATTGTGGTTGGCACTGCTGTTGTCAGAACATGGCCCTGTCATCAACAGTACTGACCATAGGCCACAGATACACAACTCTACATGCCTACATGCTGACCACTTCCACACAGTATAGAACACACAACAACCTAACACACACACCTCTGCATACTGTACACATGCAACAATCTATCCTGTAAATTGGGCCAACTCAGGTAATCTGTGTGCCACTGTTATTAAACCGACACGTACATGTTATTGCATTTCTACATAGGATTGTGGGGGTGGGCACCTGACAACTGTAAACATTTGCTATGCCTGTACTGGTATTTCAGGTACTCTCTTAGCTTCCATTTTGTTCTGTTTTCTGACCTGTCATGCAGACTAGTGGCATATCAGTAGAGTACAGATCTTAGGTCTTATTGACCTACATTTCAGTTTCCGACTTCTTACCCTTCAAAACTAATATATAACTGCCAGACCTGTTGTATTATGTCTGTGCAGATCTGGAGGGGAGCTGTTCTCCATTGCCATCAATTGGAGGACTTAGCACAGGTTTTCTTTACGGTCATCTACACCTGTCCTGTTGGTTGAGGCTGTTGTTATGTATGTGAGCCCTGACATGCATGTGTGTGCCCTATGGACACACATTTTGGCCACCACATGTACTGCAGTGGGATTTGTCACTTTGTCTAGTACTGCCTACTTTGTTGACACCAGTACTTGTCATGGATTTCATGCTGCACATATAGGTGTCCACTATCTGCTGCCATCCCATTTAGCCACCCGATTCCCTTGCATGCTCACATCCATACCATAGATACAACTAGCAGAACATACTACTCCATTCAGCAATTGAAAGGAAGAGTGTCTTACCTTGTAGTTGTGCCAGTATTGAGGATGGTGCTGGAGGGCTGACTATGTCGGATACACATAGTACACCCTGTATACATGGTAAAACACAGGTAGTGTCATGTCTGACATCCCTTTCACTGTATGTGCAAGTCAGAGAGAGGTGTCATTCCCTGGGTCCCTATGATGCCAGTGTATGTGCTATGGATTGCCTTTTTGCCAAAGCCTGCACATACTGGGCATGCCTCCTTCTGTCTACATGGGCAGGCTCAAGTTGTTCCTCTTCCAAGTCCCTCTGTGCCGGCACTGGCCTTGGCAATGGTGGAGGGCTGTATGGCCCTGCCTCATGCTGTTCCTGCTGCAGCTGTTACCACAGGATCATATTGTGCAGCATGGCATATACAATAAAAATTTGTGTACACATAGCGGGAGAGTGCTGCAAGGCTCCACCAGACATGTCCAGGCACTGGAACCATTACTTGAGCATCCCAAACACATGCTCTGTTATGATGCTGGTTTGTGTGTGTGCCTCATTATGGAGTTCTTGTTCGGGTGTGTGTGCATTTCTGATGGGTGTTATCAGCCATGGCTTCAGTGCGTAACCAGCATCCCCCATTAGGTGGACATATGGGATGTCCCCACTGGCAAATCTCTGGTACAGCTGTGTCATATGCCAGATGTGGAAGTCATGATAGCTTCCAGGGCTGGCAGCACACACATTCAAGATAATGCCCTGGGCATCGCACACGATGTGGCAGATGATGGAGGTAAAGCCCTTGTGGTTTATGTAGACCCTATCCCGCTCACCGGGTGGTGCTTTGATGTGTATGTGTATGCAGTCTATAGCACCCACTACATTATTCTGCTATTTGGTGGAAGAGATGCATATTTTTGGTCAATGCCTCATGGGTGTTGAGAAAATATATGTGCTCACCGGCATGTGCTGACATGGCATCCAGGAACTGGTGGAGTACCCTGAATGCTGATACCTGTGAGAGCCCCATGATATCCCCAGTTGGCCTTTGAAAGGTACCTGTGGCAAGTATTCTTAACCCTACACATACCTTGGTATCCACTGGGATGGGTTCCCTCTGTTGGTTCTGTGTGTGAGGCGTGGCCAGCACAGCTCAACAATTTGCTGCAGGATGTCCCTGTCCACCCTATAGCGCTCCACTATCTCAAGCTCATGTAGCCCCTGGTAGGTTACCCTGGGTCTGTACACTCTTCTCCTTCTCCTCACTGTGGGTTGGTCATCAGCATTCTCATTCTCACCACCCTCAGCCTCTTCCACATATTGATGTATGAGAGTGACAGCAGTCCGTATCATTTTGTTAGTTTTGTCAGGTAAAATTTCCCTGTCTGTGTACACTGGTGGTGTAGAGTTTGTGGGAAAAACTAGAGTGAAAGGTGTTTGCATAGTTTATAGCAGTGTGCTGGGCTGGGCTGTTGCCTGTGTAATTGGTTGATTCTGATACATTTCACCTGACAGCTATGCTAGTTCTCCTTGATTGCCTTCCTACTGCTGTTTTCCCTTCCCATTGCCTTCCTGTTTAAGCCCCGAGGTGTGGCCCACATACCCAATGCTCAGATGTGAACTGAGCTGCTATTTCCTGTTTTTTTTTTTTTTTTTGTCTAAAACCCGGTGTGCGGCATGCACACCAGTTTAGGCAATGTAAACACTACCAGGCCACCTCAGACACACCCACCTTCCTTAGCTGTGCTTAGCCAAGGGCAAACACGGGGCACAGAGCTCCAATAAGCTTACAGCATGCATGACACTCCCCCTTATGAGGTCATATACCGCTTATGCTTATACCATAGTGTTGCTGCACCTACATGGTTGGGTGCAAGCTAACACTGAGGGGAAATCTGTGATTCAGTATCAATCCCCTCATTTGCACAAAACTGACTGCTAATGCATGATTACAAAACTGACACTCAACCTTCCCCCTTAGCAACCACTATTCCATGGTATTGTTGTCTTATACATGCCATTGACTATTATAGCAGAATGCTGATTTGGGTTGAAATGCTTATTTCTAACTTTTTTCCTTATTTTCGGGCAGATCCCATTTGCACACTGCTGCCCTACACTTAAACAGCCAAAATCGGCCAAAAAAAAGTTATCCTTTATAATTTTGCAACTATTTCCCATACCAATGGACATATATTTGGCCATTAGCATGCCTACTACATTGAATACATGCTTCCTTTCGAGCTGTCATGCTTCCATTTTGTAATTTGCAGAAATGTATCCGGTTAGTGACTGAATACATTTCTGCAGGTTACACTATTCCTGCACAGATGCCTGCCTGCTTCCTGAATCACTAATTCATCTCATTTTCATGGTTTTCACCAGCAAATGGGGTAATTAGCATACAGGAGATGTGTCCATGCAGGAATAGTGTAGGAGCACTCGTGCACGTCCCAGGAGCTTGTTCCTAGATCTCTCGATGGCCATATTGCGTGCAGCAGCTCTTGCATTATTTCTGCACACCATGCAGAGCTTGCTGAATGCCAGGAATAATGTAGTCATTGGCATGCTACATTATAGCATTCAGAAATTGGTGTAAAATCCTTGATACTGATGCCTAAGACACCACCTTGAGGTTGTCCCCTGCGGATCTCTGAAAGGTTCCTGTAGCTAAAATTTTAAATGCTACATATACCTTGGTCTCCACATGTATTGGTTTCCTTGGGTTTGCCCTTTGTCTCAAGTGAGGATGACAGATGTTGCAGAGTCTTTGGAGAGTGTCTCTATCCAATCTGTAGCACTCTATGTCCTCTTCATGCAGACCACAAAAAGTTAAATGGGGTGTAAATACCATTCTCCTGCTTGCCCAAGGTCTATCAGCAGCAGCAGCATAGACTTGAGCCTGTTGTACGTACACATGAATAAGAGCAGCAGACATCCCTAGCATTTTTTTTCTTTCCTGTGTAGTTTATGTGGTTGTATTCCAAATGGTTTTGGAGTACAGGCAAATGGCTACAAGAAATGTACATGATTGCTTTATAGCTTTCTGAATAGCACTACCATCTTTGATTGGTTGATCAGCATGTAATTCAGCTGTTTATGCAATGATTAGTATCCAATCATGTTTACCTGGTTTGAGTGGCTCTAAACTTTATGCAAAGCCCTTTCCTGAATACAAATCAGGTTGTTATCATGTTTGTGTCATGCCATGAAAACACAGTCCCCCGAATTTACTAAACTTCTATGCAGGACTAGTTTAGTCCTGAATGGAAGTATCCGCTTATGAGCAGGACGGCAGTGCGCCATGCATAGTAATGAAGGCACACTGGCTGAGCTCCTAGGCTTACTTGTAGTGTGTACGAGTGCAGGGGGCATGTCTGAGAGCAGAGCTCTCAGAATAAATATGCCCCTGCAATGTCGAACAGCAGAAGCTGTTAAGAAATTAGCAAGATCGCTCACAGGTGTCCTCATCTCCCCACCAACAGAGTCCTATGTGTACAACAGCAACAGGACATATAAATTAAAAGAAAAAACCCAGCTATATCTTTTAAAATGCCAATTAAAACTAACCATAGGAGCGTGGGTGTGCCCATTGCTTAGCTATGGTTAATGTAGCTGAAATAGCAAAAGGAGGATATAAAGCAGGATATGTGCAAATAAAGCAGTACAGCAATATTGTAGTAGGCAGAGCATTCTCCTCATGAGCAGTCAATCCCAGTCGAGTCCCACTGCAATACATTCCATTTCCATGTCAAATACTGTTATGATCAGTATATTTAGTTGTATAACCTAATCAATAACATATATGTATGAACTGGAGCAGTAAGCAGTGTAATGCATGATAACCCCATACACTTGCCAAATCCACCACCTCCCCAAGAACCAGTAGACTATTACTGTTGAAAATAGAGCAGTAGTAAGGATAAATAAGCATGACTAAGCAGGTGCAAGTCTTTTTGCATGATGAGAAGCAGTGCTTACACAGAGTAAGCAATAGTGAGGCTAACCATGGGTAAGCGGATGTCATCGGAAGCTAGCAGTACTTACCGTCGCGCAAACCCGCTGACAACAGCATAAAAGTGCTTCAACCACTCCGTATCCAACGGGCCTTGTTCTGGCCAGCAACAATTTAAACAGTCCCTGCAAGGCTCGAACCCATGAGCCTGCACACCATAGGCAATGTGATTTACAACTAAATCACCTCTGACATACATAACCCTGATGTTTCCACAAACATAGCATCCAGCAATACCATTCAACATTACAGGACATAAATAAATAAATATGTAGATGTATGTATGTGTGTGTATGTATATATATATATATATATATATATATATATATATATATATATATATATATAAAACTAAATAGATATATACCACTTCCTCTCTGTATTACATATGTATGTATATATAGACATATATATATATATATATATATATATATATATATATATATATATATATATACATATATATATCCAAATATACATATATACATATGCAGACATCCATACATCTATATATATATATATATATATATATATATATATATATATATATATATATATATATATATATATATATATATATATATATACATATATATATACATATATGTGTGTGTGTGTGTGTGTGTGTGTGTG
The DNA here is from genome assembly GCF_019279795.1 of Protopterus annectens. Taxonomy (NCBI): domain Eukaryota; kingdom Metazoa; phylum Chordata; order Ceratodontiformes; family Protopteridae; genus Protopterus; species Protopterus annectens. The sequence continues at coordinate 30,997,244 of NC_056742.1, read as the reverse complement.
TGTGCATACATATATATATATATATATATATATATATATATATATATATATATATATATATATATTCACTTCATAACACTGAAAGCTCAAAATACTGAAACCAAAACACCGAAACTTCAAAATTTTGAAAACTCAAAACACTGAAACTCAAAACACTGAAACTCAAAACACTGAAACCAAAACACTGAAACTTCAAAATCTTGAAAACTCAAAACACACTGAAACTCAAAACACTGAAAACACATATCATACATATACTGAGTTTAAACAACATAAATCATAAAACTTTCCACCAAGTGTAACCAGGGGGGCAAGCCCCCCTGTACCACCCACACCCCCTGCTACTTATATATATCAACTCCAAGATTGCAGTTGTGCAATCTTGGAGTTGATATATATAAGTAGTGGGGGGGGTGCAGGGCGGCTTGCCCCCCTGATTACACTTGTTGGAAAGTGCTATGATTTATATTGTTTAAACTCAGTATATGTATGATATGTGTTTTCAGTGTTTTGAAGTTTTAGTGTTTTGGTCTTCGATATTATGAAGTTTTCTCATTTTCCGTGTTTTGAGTTTTCAGTGTTATGAAGTGAATCCAGTGTTAACAGTGCTTACTTCCATGCAAACACGTGCACCCCCGCTTATGACTGCTTTAAAGTGTATTGATCACTCTGTATCCAATGGCCCATGTTCTGCCCAGCAACAAAATAAACTGCCTCTGCTAGGTCCAAACACAAAACCCCACACACCATAGGCAAAGTGATTTATCACTAAGTCATGGCAGATATACATAACCTGGATGTATTCAAAACAGCCCAGTCATTCAACAGTACAGAGAATGTATTCCAACATGTAAATGTGTTTGTGTGAGTAAATATAGTAATATCTAAACAGATAAACATATCAATAGATGTAGATATCTATATATCTATATATATATATATATATATATATCTATATCTATATATATATATATATATATATATATATATATATATATATATATATATATATACAGATAGATAGATATCTCCATAGAAATGTGTGTGTATATATATATATATATATATATATATATATATATATATATATATATGTATAGCCACACATCTGTAGATAGCAATGGTAGATTGACAAATACAAATATGTCTACATGCACTGTTAATGGGGTTAAGACACCCCAAACAATATACATCATGTATGAATAGGCATACACCCCCCACCACAGCCAAACACATCCACCCTGCAATATACTAAAGTGTTACAGATCACATACGCAGGACCTGACATGACATGTGCACAACATGTAAACAGTACTACAACCCACCTGTATGATGTCAGGCCAGTATTGGTAACATATCATGCAGTACAATGTGACTCCCATAGGAAAAGTAAAATATGGAAGCTATCAAGATCCCCAGGATACATATACATAGACACATATATGCAGATACAGATATACATACATATCTATATATATATATACATACATACATACATATATATATATATATATATATATATATATATATATATATATATATATATATATATATATATATATATATATATATATATATATATATACATATATAGATATACAAGTGACTACACAGACACACACAGAGCTATTTACATGCAGAAGGTGCACACAATAAGGAACAGCCACCATGCCTACAGTTAACACCTTAACAACTGGACACTGTATGGGCCACCCATACAAATGACAATCATTACTTGTAACATATGCCCACAGAGAGGTCATAGGAGAAAACACCACATACAGGTTTGCAGGAATGGATAACCTTTATTTGTGTACTATTACAGTTTTATATGCCATGTATTATAGCTGTTCAGACACTGACATCCATATAAACAGAGTAATGCAACTGTGAAACAGTTATACTAATACAGTAGTCTAGAAAGTTTCACAACTGTTGCTTTCCTGGTGAAGCCCTTCATATTATACAGTAGTAAAGACAGATGGGCCACAGGATACCACACTATCAACAGTAAGTAATGCAGGTGTATAGTTCAGCTGCATAACTGACACCATCACAAGCACACTGACAAACAGAACAGTCTGTATGGCAGGAGGCAGTAGGCCTGCATTAACCCAATTTTTGTAAGTAATGTAAATATAGGTGAAGTGTATGATACTGTACATCCAAATACCTTATGGCAACTCACCCCTGATACCCCCACATTTTGTAACAGCATAGGCTATTTATGGTGCATCCCCCCCCAGACTCAATAATACAGGGCCATATACCACTGTTACATACACTTGCCTCTGGAGTTCATAAGGGCACACATGTATTGTGTAGGTGAAGCCCACACATATATGGCCTCAGCCCCACCGTATGTGTGGGGGAATACAACAGCAATGGACTAATAGCAACAATGGCAGTGTGATATACTCACAGCCCACTACAGAACAAACCCTGACAGCATGTCATATGTGCAAAGCTTGGTATGTAGGTGGAGGACAGAGGCTGGAACACAGACCTATATGTGGAAAACTATTGCCATACACTACGCAAGTCGCTGGTCTCACAGGATAGTCTGCAACATACCCTTAGTCAGGGAATTGAGGTTAGAAACATAAATGGATGTAGCCATGTACTAACAGCACTCAACACACACACTGCCAGTGAAATATCAGACACAGCACCTGTGTGTAGGACAGACAAAACATGATAGGCACACCTCTGGCCACCAAGAGGACAGGCCCACAGGTGAGAGCTATGCAGACAGACTGCATTCCAAGGTAAACTATTATGTACACACACACCCTGTAACACAAGTTCTATACATAGCATAACACAACTCTGCTCACACTCTGTCTGTAGTTCTGGAACCTCCTACAAATATGTAGCTGGCCTGAGTGTGCCAGTTCTCCTGCAAGAGGTATTGCTACCCGCTGTCTGTAACACTGATGCCCACACACAGGAAGGACGTCCATCTCACAGGAAAGGTAAGGGACCATGTCCACATGATGTGGGGATTTATAATAGGTGGTTGCCATGACAGTTATAATTGGAGGTACTACACAGCAAGCTACATGCAGTTAGCAAGTGGAGGACACTGATTGGTGTAGAGGCCATCACCTGATCATGTGCATCACCTACTAAAGCCAGACTGCAATCTATTCAAGGCATCTGACTCCATTTACTGGAGAGAGAGTGAGAGAGAGAGAGAAGAAGAGAGGAAGAGAAAAAAAAAGACAAAGCTCTTTAAACAAAAAGCTGACATCACAGGCATTTAGCCAGCTGTAATTCAACAAGACATCATTCCCACAACAGGTATGTGAGGTATATATACATGTAATATAATGTAGTACCTGGTCCATCATAATTGGATAGATGATGTGGAATGAGCTATATGTACCATCAGGTGTTGTTGTGATGATGTTCAACTGAACAACTGCTATGGACAATAGTGTCTGTCCCTGTGTGTAGTGGGCCATAGGAATTACCTGTACAGGTCAGCACTGACAGACAAGATGTAAGCCATCATAGTGTGTGTAGTGTAATGGGAATTATGTATATTATGTGTCCAATAGCTGGTGGTGGAAGTAATGCCATTATGATGGACATGTGGGAGCCATTGCCCACCACTGGCAGGATACTCAGGTGAATCTGTAATGTAGCATGCCAGAATGCCATAGGTGTGTAATAGGGTTACCTGCAATTGACTCCTACATATACCCCCCTAATGTCAGGCCAAGTCCATATGTGCCACCTGTCTGTGTTGTAGCAAGGCAGAACAGTGCAGCTGTGCAGGAAGGTGTTGTGAGATTGTGGAGCTGATGTCTGAATGTACCCCACATATCGGTATGCATGTATACATATGTCACATTTATAATATTTAAAGATATATATGTATATCAGCATGAATGTCCAGAAATATACATATAGCCATGTGTAGACATATATATGTGCACATATATATGAAGTCACATATATCTACACAAATATAGATAAATACCGATATGCAAATGTCTTCATTGGTACAAACACACACACAAACAGATATGTATGGTAAGACATGTCCCCTATATCACTACCACAGTGATGTGTGCTATGTGCGAGGCAGCAGCACACATAGCAATACAGACAGATATCTACAGCTGGCAGTGTGTGCACCATGGACAGGTATATCACATGTTAATCCCATCCTAGCACAACAATGTCCCTGCCTGTAAAGTATGCAATGGTAATATGGGGAAGTATGGCAGATACACACATGGAGGTGGTCAGGATTGGTAGATATAGAGGACAGTCTACAGGGTTTGTATGTGACACATGTGGTGGTTAAACACTGTGGATGGTGTGTGTGGTCTGTAATGTGGATGCACCATGGTTCCTAATATGGTCACAATGGGAACAAGGCTTCCACCAATTCCCACTCACAACAGCAGTCCAAGTCCTTAAGGTGCCAGGTCTGGTGGCTGAGCAGGAGGAGCATGTTGGCCATGTGAATGTGTACTTGGTGCCTCAGACAGATGTAGCACATCCCTCATGTGTCTGTGGAGCCTGGTATGGAACAGACCCTAGACCTGAGCTCAGGGGACATGAACATGTTGGAGTGTGCCCGAGGGGGAGTGGGCCAACATCCCCTGGGTGGTAAAACCTAATGGTATGGCTGTAACAGTACACAAGAAGTCCCCAGGTTGGCACACACATGTGATGTGGCCAGGTATCCTGGTCAGATGGGTGTGGAGAGCTGGATCAGCTGGCCAATGGAACATATACATGTTATTTTGTCACTGTCATAGTACATATGTTGGTAGTAATAGTCCACACAATCCCTGTACATGTCCAACAGGATACATAGAACCCCCTATAACACAGACTGTCAGATATGCAGCAATCTCAGAGCAGCCATACCATTGGCATATATGTAACCATAGTGGCCCTGACAATGGCATGCAAGTGGATAGTCTGTAACAGGCTGGCAATGTTAGTATCCACACAGGGGACATGGCTGCATTCACATAGCAGAAGGTGTGGTACACTACACCATCTGTCCAAATGGTAGTTAAGCTGTAGCCATACCTAATGAGTTGTTTTTATAGTCTGTTTAAGCTGATATGGTGGGGGCAGTGACAGATATATGGCTGGAAGCACATACACAGGGCCAATATTGACATGTTGTTGTGATAACCTCATACATGTACTGTCGTAACAGGGTTTGTTGTAACATGTGTCCTGTGAGTGATATGAAGTCAGTAACTGTCTGGGCTTTCACCATCTACAGACTGCAATCATCATACTACCTTCTGTAGTTCACAGATACTTGCTTAGTGGGTCACACATGACACCAAGGGCACAACACACTGCCCAGTCTGCAGACGACCCTGCAGATGCGGATTTCTCATAAACATAGTATTGACATGGCAGGTATTACAGCATGTAGGACAGCCATATCAACACACACATTCTGTTAAACCAGCATTACTCCACATGCAGTATAGCAGCACTTACAGTCTGTAGTCAGGTCAGGCACATCCCCCTCCTGTGTGTTGCCCTGTTTCCATAGTGTAAGTTGTTAGATGTAAATCCCAATCCATGTGAGATGCATTTCACCAAACAACAGATCTAGTTCCTGCCCTCAGTGGATGTAAAGGGCCAACACCACAATGATGTCCCTAGATATTGGAGTGTGTTACCATGCAATTAGCTATGGGAATGTTACCACAGCTGTGTCACATGCACTCAGCTAGAGGGGGACTGAAATTGGTGCAGAGGCCATCAGCTGATCATGAGTCATGACCATCACTTACAAACCACAAGCTGCTGCCTAGAAAAGCAGATGTACATCCCACATCCACCAGAGATGGTGTGAGCGGGACAGACAGAGACAAAGTATGTCAGAGAAGGTGTGGGTGAGTAAAATTTAAGCATGATTGTGTCACACACATACCAGTACAGGGTTTCAAACACCTGACTCACTATGCATAGCTATCACATGTGTATGCAGTTATTGCATGCACCACATAGCTTAAATGTTGTTGAGCTGTCTGGATGTATATGTGCTGGTGAGTTACATCTGCAACACTGTTGCGATACAGTAGCTGTAGCACACAAGGCTGTCCACATCAACATGTGTCAGCGTCAACACAGCCACACTTTGTAAGGGACTCATACACATTGCTACACTTGGCAGGGTAACAAATACACTTCCTAACCAGTTACCTTGCCACAGTGCAGTAATGCATAGGTATCAATTGACCCACAGGGGTTATCCTGAGGTTCTATGGTCAAAGCGTATGTGACAGTGTCTGACATTAGAGAACATGCTTCAGTATGTCAATGGGGGTGGTACTGGGTGTGAATGTGGTCGAAAGCATCATACACCACACACACAGACACAGGATGCTAGTACCAGCATGCATGTGTGCAGTGCTTCATGGGTATGTAGTGGTTGATGGTGCCAGATGGCTGTACAAGGCTAGGTGAGGGGTATACCTTGGCATCAGGCCACATGTGAATGGTCTGCATTATGGCTAAGATGGGTATAGTATTCATTATCCAGTCTCCTTGGTTGCTATTGTGGGTGGCCAGTGCTATGCAATGCTTGGCATGTATGTGTTCTATATGCCATGACATGGATGGTGTTTGGGATGGGCACACGTTCCACATTCATGTACAGTGGCATGTGGAAGTGTACCTGGTTTGTCTGGCCCATGTTGTGTACACAGAATGTTATCATCAGAGGTGACAGTCCTACCCTCATGTGGCAGGGCCAGGTAATGGACAGCAGGATGACCCTACACCTACATTGATAGCATACTACAGGTATTCCCTGGTGTCAGTGGCATCTGTCCATACAGGGCATGTGTGTAAGGCATGGTATGTCCTTTGTGGATCACATTTGCTGGAATCACAGTTGTTGCAGGCATCCAGTGGGAAACATACTGAAGGCGCACTGTCTGCAATTATGTGCCTATCGTACTGATGGACAGGGTGCCATGGCCTCTGCAGGTCGCTGCATTCACACCATAGTTACTACCAGTCGCCAATATGCAGTGTATTACACACATCATGGCTGTTGCCTCGCCATGTGTGTGTGAGACATGGGTTGAGAGTGTGCTCTGGGTAATACTGGGGTTGCTAACTGTGATTGCCTGGCATTGATGTCACATGCATGGGTTTAGATATGCACCCCAGCCTCTTGGCTATTTCACAGCTGTTTTCCCTGTACAGTCGACATTGTGATATGTACTAGGGCCACCATATAAGAAAATTGTAAAACCCGCTACATATTGCGCACAGGTATCACACAAGCACACCCTCCTCCACATAGGATACAAGGTACAAACACACACACACGTGCCCACACACACACAAACACACACACACACACACACACACACACACACACACACACACACACACACACACACACACACACACACACCTGTCATGTCTGGGAGTAGAACCGCTACCTAGCTAGTTTATTACACTACAGCACTACGCAGTTATAGTACACGCCACAGTGATTACTTCAGTACTCCTTCCCCAAAGGTGTATATGACATTGGCTGACATCAGCAGGATTGGCAAAGTAGGGCATTTGACATGTACTGAGTGTGACTAGCCTAAAATGCATTGCTCCCTACATAGACAGTGGAACACACACAAAACATCCAGAACTGCCATGGGTGGATATAGAACCCTAGCAGAGTTCTGAATCACACTACAGCAGTACGCAGTTATGGCACGCGCTACAGAGGTTACTGGGCTACAACCTTCCCAGAGGTGTATTTCGGGGTGGATGACATCAATAGCCTTACCAACGTAGAGCATTTAAATTGTAGGGGGTGTGCCTACCCTACAAAACATTGCTTTCTACACAGACAGACACACACAAACAGTTGTCAAAGCTGCAGTTAGAGCTCCTACTTAATAGTTTAACCCACTACAGCAGTACACAGTTACGCCATGCGCCATGGAGATTATTGGCCTATTACTTCCCCAAAGGTGTATTTCACAGTTGATGACATTGGCACACTTGTCAAAGTGGACCATTGGAGGTTGTAGTGTCTGTGAATGGACTCAAAAGCATTGCTCCCTACACTGACAAAGGAACACACACATAAACATCCACACTTGCCATGCCTGGGAATAGAACACCTACCTACATTGTTTATCACACTACAGCAGAACGCAGTTACAGGATACACTACAGAGATTGGTGGGCTACAGTTTCCCAGAGGTGTATTACTAGGTGGATGATATCAGCTGCCTTGCAAAGGTTGAGCATTTGGATTGTGGGGAGTGTGGCTACCCTAAAAAGCATTGCTCTCTACACAAACAGATAGACACACACACAAACACACACACACTTGCCATGTCTGGGAATGGAACCCCTACCTAACTACTTTATCACACGACAGCAGTACGCAGTTACAGGATGCACTATTGAGATGACTGGCCTACAATCTTTCCAGAGGTATATTTCTATGTGGATGACATCAGCAGCCTTGCCCAAGTTGTGCATTAAAATTGTTGGGAGTGTGATGACCCTAAAAAGCATTGCTCTCTCCACAGTCAGACAGACGCACACACACACACACACACACACACACACACACACACACACACACACACACACACACACACACAGTTGCCCTTTCTGGAATTAGAACACCTACCTAACTACATTATCACACGACAGCAGTACACAGTTACAGGATGCACTATACAATCTTACCAGAGGTGTATTTTTAGATGGATGACATCAGCAGCTTTGCCTGAAGTTGCACATTCAAATTGTTGGGAGTGTGACTACCCTAAAAAAGCATTCTTCTCTACACAGTCACACACAAACATGCAGTTGCCATGTCTGGGATTAGAACACCTACTTAACTACATTATTACATGACAGCAGTACGCAGTTATAGGACATGCTTTAGAGATTACTGGGCTACAATCTTCCCAGAGGTGTATTTCTAGGTGAATGACATCAGCAGCCTTGCCTAGGTTGTGCATTTAACTTGTTGGGAGTGTGGCTACCCTAAAAAGCATTGCTCTCTACCCAGTCAGGCAGACATGCACACAAACGCACACACACACAGTTGCCATGTCTGGGATTAGAAAACCTACCTAACTACATTATCACATAACAGCAATATGCAGCTACAGGACACGCTATAGAGATTACTGGGCTACAATCTTCCCAGAGGTGTATTCCTAGGTGGATGACATCAGCAGCCTTGCCTAAGTTGTGCATTTAAATTGTTGGGAGTGTGACTACCCTAAAAAGCATTTCTCTATACACAGTTAGACAGACACGCACACAAACACAGTTGCTATGTCTAGGATTAGAACACCTACCTAACTACATTATCACATGACAGCAATACACAGTTACAGGATGTGCAATAGGGATTACTGGGCTAGAATCTTACCAGAGGTGTATTTCTAGGTAGATGACATCAGCAGCCACGCCTAAGTTGTGCATTTAAATTGTTGGGAGTGTAACTACCCTAAAAAGCATTGCTCTCTACACAGTTAGAGAGACAGGCATACAAACACACACACAGTTGGCAAGTCTGGGATTCAAACTCCTATCTAACTAGCTTATCACACTACAGCAGTACACAGTTATGAGACACGCCTCAGAGATTACTAGGCCACAACTCTCCCAAAGGTGTATTTCACACTGGGTGGCCTCAGCAGGCTTGTCATAGCAGGGTTATGGGGAGGGCAGTGTGTGTCTGTATGGGCCATTACCCATTCATCTAGGGGTTGACACGCCACATGCAGGCACACACAGAGTCATATTTCACAGGTATGTGTATGCAGTTGCTAGATGACTACTTCCTTGTACAGTCATGTTGCACAGGTGGCACGTGCACCACATGGTCTGTACTGCTGACAGATACTGGTTGCTAGTATCTGCTGTGAGTGACATCTGTACCCTTTGGCTGTGTGCTGGGTGGGACAGGCCTGGATGGTTCCTTGTCAAAGTCACCCTCTTTCACACATCTAAGTCCAGCTACCTTTGGATTTTTGTAGTGTGTTGTCCTTACATATATGTCTGTATTACTATCCACTGTGTGTGCAAGGCATGAGTGGTACACACTGATGAGTGTATGCACTAACAACTGTGACTGCCAGATATGTCTGGTCCACTGGTGTTTGCAGACATGACCTTCATGTGTTTAAGTGTGTGAGCATGCCCAGTGTGACCTTTCAGTATGTCGTTGACTTACATTGCCTTCATTTCTCTAACTGTATGAGCATGCCCAGTATGGCCATCTGTATTGCATGTGTGGGTCAAGTCCAGGTAGTTTGTACTGCAGTGCTGACATTTGTGTTGTATACCGACAGGTAGCATGCTGTCTATCCAGGGTATCCATCGATTATTTGGCATTGTCTGTTACAACATTTCTGCATAGCAGCGGGGGGGCACACCTGGGGGGGGCACCTGATTGTTACTATATGTCTACATAGGATGGGGGGGCACACCTGACACTTGTACACATTTGCTAGGACTGTACTGGTATGCCGGGTACTCCATTTCAGTCTGTAGTCTTACCTATTGTGCTGGCTAGAGGCATACGAGTGTACTACACATCTTAGCTTATAGTTACCTACATATTAGTGTCTGACTTCCTAGCCTTCACAACTGACATCCCACTGCCTGGTCTGCTGTAGTCAGTCTGTGTAGGCCTGGGGGGTTGCCCATAGGCCTCATTCAGCACAGCATTTGTTTGTGTTTGTCTACACCTGTCCTGCTGGCTGTGACTGTTGTTGGGTATGTGACCCACCCTGACTGACATGTGTGAGTCACTTACCTTGTGGGTGTCCCAGTATTGAGGGTGGTGATGCAGGGCTGTCTATGTCGGATACACATAGTATACTCCCTACACATGGTTAGGCACAGGTAGTGTAATGTTTGGCATCCCTTTTACTGTATGTGAAAGTCAGAGAGAGGTGTTAGTCTCTGGGTCCTTCCCGTGTCAGTGTATGTGCTATGTGTTGCCTCTTTGCTAAGGCCAGGGCATACTGGGCATGCCCCCTTCTGACTACTGCGGCAGGCTCAGGTTGTTCCTACTCTGAGTCACTCTGTGCCCGTGCAGGTCTTGGTAATGGTGGGGGGGTTGTGTGGCCCTGCCATGTGCTGTTCCTGCTGCAGCTGTTTCCGCAGGATCATACTGTGTAGCATGGCACATACAAGGACAATTTGTGTACATGTAGCTGGTGAGTACTGCAAGGGTCCACTGGATGTGTCCAGGCACTGGAACCATGACGTGAGCATCCCAAACACATGCTCTATTATGATTCTTGTTTGTGCGTGAGCCTCATTATGGAGTTCTTGTTTGGGTGTGTGTGCATTTTTGATTGTTGTCATCAGCCACAGCTTGGATGGCCACGGTGATGCAGTGGTTAGCATTGTCACCTCACAGCAAGAGGTTCTCCGGTTTGATCCTTGGCTGGGGTGCCTTCTGTGCGGAGTCTGCATGTCCTCCCTGTGGTCGCGTGGGTTTCCTCTGGGTGCTCCGGTTTCCTCCCACATCCCAAAGACTTGCAGTAGGTGGATTGGACACTCTAAATTGGCCCTAGGTGAGAGTGCTTGTGTGTGTGTGTGCCTTCTGTGGAAGGTTGGGTGCCGGGCTGGCAACTCGACACTGTAAAACTCCACTGCCAATCATGAGTGGACAGGTGATCTGCTGGGGTGACCCCCTAACCGGGAAAAGCCGAAAGAAGAAGAAGGAGTCATCAGCCACGGCTCCAGTGCGTATCCAGCATCCCCCACTAGGTGACCATGTGGGATGTCCCCATTGGCAAATCTCTGGTACAGCTGCATCAGATGCCAGATGTGGGAATCGTGATAGCTTCCAGGGCAGCCAGCAAACATGCACGTAGACAGAGTGCTCATAGTGTACAGTGCTGTTATTTCCTGGTTTAACCTCTTTTTTCTTTCTGTACGAACCAGTGCACAGTGTGCACACCCACTTAGGCTTTGTAAAGACTGCTAGGCAGGTTTAGACACACCCCCTAGCTTAACTGTGCTAAGCAAGGAGCAACCCAGAGCCACAGGGCTCCAATCCGCTTACAGTATGCCTGACACACACCCCCATGATGTCACTTACCTCCTAGGCATGCACCCAGCTATTCATACTCTTACACTGTTGGGACCTGCCTCACATCCTGGGGAAAACTGGGATTCACTATCCTTCCCCTCATTTGCATAGGATTGTCTGCTAATGCATATTTACATATCTCACACTGAGCCTCTCCCCGTAGCAACCACTACTCACTGGCATTGTTGTTTTCTTCCTGCCATTGACTTGCATTGCAGAATACTGATTTTAGTTAGAATGCTTAATTTAGGTTTGTTTTGTTATTTTCCCCCAATCCCATTTGTGCGTCACAGACCTACGCTTAAAGAGCCGAGATTAGTTAATAAGAATTAAAAGTTGATTTTTTAAAATTTTTGTACTGTTTGCAATACCAATGTTTTTTTACTTCGCCATTGGCATGCTTACTACATGATATGCAGCATTTATTTGGGGCTGTCATAGCTCCATTTTGGATTTTGCAGACATGTACTCAGTTACGAACAAAGTACATTTTTGCTGATTGCACTATTCCTGCACGGATGGTCGCAAGCTTCCTGGATATCGCAAATTCATCTCATTTGCATGTATTTCTCATGAAAATGGCTTGATTTGCCTACAAGGGCTTTGTCCGTGCAGGATTAGTGCAGGAGCGCTCGTGCATGCCCCTGCAGGCTGTTCCTCGATCGCAACTGCGGACATATCACCTGCTTGAGCTTCTGTGCTCATCTTGCATGCCGTGCAAACTTTTGAGAATCCGGGGGAGTGTGAGCAAGCCATGTAGGGTTTTTTGAGTCCAGCCCATCATCATTGGTGCAGCAGGCAAAGTTGCAGCACTCTTTGTTTACATGGTAGGATACTAATTCTATTACTATTTTTTTATTAGTGTTTCCCAGAATAGTTGTATATTACTACTTTTAAGTTGTAGGCAATTGCCAGCTGTAACAATGGTAGTTTATAGAGTATTAATAGTGTTAATCACTGCAGTCTTATGTTATGACATGCAGCTTTCTTTGCACATTTCCAATAATTTTTAAGCAGTATAAGTAATGAAATACATACAGCTCAAAAGTGTCCAAAGCCCCCCCACACACATACTTTTTCTTTATTTTAATAAGATATTCCACTTTGACTTAAATATTTTTGTGTGTGTGAAGGTCAAATTGTAAATGACAGAAATGTCACACTTGAATCACAGCAGGTCAATGTCAAATGAGTCATGCATATCTCAAAAAGATAGCCTAGGTGAAGGTGCAAGTGATTTTGAAGAGGGGCTGTCATGACAGCTGGATGGTGAATTGATCTAATGTCATGACCTACTTGCTGCAAGTGCTCCTACAGGCATTGATCTGGGAGTGCTAGAGAACTTGGACAGGGACCTTAAATGAGAGGTTCTGCTAAGTATAGATGAACCCTGATATAGCCTAGATGAAATTTGTTCTGCTTCTTCCACCCAACTAATTACAATACTTTCTTGAGAAGCTCAGAGGCAAAAAGATCAACTGCCATTTCCATGTTGTGCTGGAAATCCACATGTATGTGTTGGAGAATTCTAAACATTTCCGGGTGACTCTATGACAATGCTCTCAGCCTATACAATCTGAGCTACCAATGCTTTTTACATATCCCGTGGTAGCTGTAACAAATACCTGTGCATATCAGCCTTTTGTAAAGGTGTCACAGTGGACACATCTCTGAATATCATCATGTCATCATCTTGATAATGTTCATCTGGGTTTGGAGATACAGGCATAGAGGTGCAGGGTTTTCTCCTTGTACAAGCATGAGTTTAATGTCATCACATGCTTAACTTTGTGATGCACTGTCACTTCCTGCAGAGTCACTAACATGCTACACAGTGTGATATCCTGCCGTTTAACTTGGGGACTGCATGCCACTATTCTCAGGCTGCCTCATAAATATAGTGGTGTCATCATCTCAACCATCTTAAAAATGTATTGGTATGATGAAACTGTTTGTTTACACCTTTGACCTTGAAATAAATTATTTGAAAATATTACCAATAAAGATGTACCACGCACTACTATGTGCTGAGTAAGGATTTGTGGGGGACACTCTAGATGCACTGCCTTCATTGTCATTCAGTGCAGATATCGAATGTTAATCTGTAAGTAGTTATTGCTGTGGGGTTAATGCAATCATTCCATGTCAGCTTTCTAGTTCATTATATAAATAAATGCAACTGTTTTTAAAGAAACATTCCTGAACAGATAAGTGCTGCTGCTGCAAGCAATTATAATAGCAAGTGTTCACACAAATTCCGATTATTCCAGTGCCATTATCTTCTGTGTCATAGTCATCCCCATGGATGGAGAGGAGGTAGCCCTCATCTGTCATTAAAGGGATAAATGTTGGAGTTCTTCCACATAGTAATGGTAATGACAGTTGCACTCTGCCTTGCCTTGGCTCTAGCACATCCTACCATATCATTTACCCTTTTCTTGCACTGTGTTAATGTATAGTTCCTTCCACCAGCTGTAATAATGTCCATAAAGACTGGATGCCAGACTTTTTCCCTCTGAACTTATTTGGTTCCCCCTTTAGAAAACACGTTTGCCACATGTCCTGAGGGCAGCCATGAGGATGGAGTTTTACGCATAGCTGAAACTGTGTTTTCTCTGACTTGATCCCTTGCCACAGTCATACTCAAAAACATCTGATGTAATCATCAGTGAAACAACACAATGAATGCATGTCTGCCATCCTCAGAAAAAAAAGTTAGTCAATACAAATCTCATAATTATATACACGTTGAGTCTGAGTCCAGCCAAATAAAGCTTTGCTGAAGAAATGTTTGCAGTATCATGAATATATTCCCAGTAGTAATGAATCCAGCTTGCTAATAGATCCAGCCTTCCCCACCCCCTACCACTTTCTCATATTCATAATATTGTCATTTTTCATTCATCTGAGGCACTAAGAAATCTTCAAGTGAACAAACTGGTGTTAAGCCAATAAAATATCCTTGCTACTTCAGTTCTTTACATTTACATTACTGCATTTCTTCCATGTATGGACAATCTCTAAATAACACTAAAGGAAGCAATTTTCTCAGTGTTCACTAATTATTTCCACTGCTGACTATCTGGGGTGCTTTTCAAGATTTATTTGTTTAATATTTTGTAGTAAATAAATAGTTTATTTAAAATGTGTTGAATGAATACAGAAAAAAATTGAAGAGTAACAGAAACTTTGAGAAAAAGGAAGAAAACAAGTACACTGGATGGTGTAGGTAGACCAGGATGGGGGCACCGGATGGCGTGGAGGATACTGTAGAGCCTTTTTACAAAGGGCACCAGTTGACCAAAGACTGGACATGGCTGCTGTAAAGAATTTCCATTCACTCATGACAGCATTACAGTATTCACTGAAAGCATTGTAATACGCTAATCATATGATTAACACAAAGCATTTCTTGAAGAGAACTCAATAATCTTACATCATTTTAAAGTGATTCATCCATGGTAGGGCAAGCCATCCAGTGGTGTGAACCTTGGTTCTTGATGATTGTCACTGTTGAAGTGACACCCTGACCCCATGTGTAAAAATAGAAAAAACAAGTTGTGGATGGATGGATTTTGAAGTATTTCATATTAATTTGCAACATTTCTATTATTTCTTATATTAAAAAGTCTGCAGTTTCTTAAGTCATTTGCCACCTAACTCAAGAAATCTCAAATTAATATGGCAGTGTTATACTTATTCACATAAGTTCAGGGTCATTTATTTATTGTATATGCTATTTATTGTATATGCAAATTAGTCTCTTTTACATTTAGCTTTGGATTGCAGTAATATGCAAATGTGTAGTGAAACCAATCCACATAATAAGTTATTGGCTACTTGTGGGCATGGCTTCAGGATCCTGTGAACACACTGAGGATTGAGGTGGAATCTGCAGCAGTCCTCAGCAGTCCCACAGCATGCCACAGGAATGCTTGGATAGCCTCAGTTAAGCTCAAGGCTGTCTATGTTTAGAAAAGGCAAAATAGAGTCATATGCATGTGAGTTTGCATACCTATGAAGTATAATTCCTGCATATCTTACATCATCTGGTAGACCTTATCACCTCAAAGCACTCTTCATTTACTAAGTGTTGGTACACACATATACACAGGGATATTTATTTCTGCAAATAAAAATCCCCCAAAATAAATAATTAAATAAATAAATGAAATAAATAAAATAAATCATACTGCTGCTACTTTACTGCAGGAGACATGAATAAATGTCATTCAAGTGCAATACTCCAAAAAGGTAGCAAAGGCAATCCACAGAAGCAATAGCATTTGTAAAGTCATCATCATCCCCCTTTTTTCCATTTTTGTACATGGGGTCGGGGTATCATGTTAACTATCACCATCACTTTCACTTCAGTGCCACATTCCTTCCTTCTTCAACAGTCATGTCTGACTGTCGCAGATCTTCTTCTGTCTGTTCCAAATCTTCTTCACCAGATTATTTTCTGCTTTTCTGTACATGTCTGAATCACCTTAATCTGTTCTTTTTGATCCTTTCTGCAATTGAAGCTACTTTGGCTTTTGCTCTTATGTCCTCATTTCTTCATCTGTCCCACAGTGTGCATCCTACCACCCTTCTCAGTTACTTAATTTCCATCACCTGTAGCTTCTTCATCTGTTCTGCCTTTACTGCCCAGGTTTCTCTACCATACAGTAATACTGGGGTTGCACCACTGTCTTGTACACCTTACTTTTCAGCTTCTTTGGCATTCTTCAGTTATATACTACACCTGAGACTCTATGTAAGACTTCTCTTCTCCTTAACCACCGCTCCCAGATACTTGAAGGTATTTACCTTTTCCACTATCTTCCCTTCTATCCCAATTCTCAGCTTCTTCTGATTTCCCCAATATTACAACAAAACTCCATAGAAGCTGTACTGTCTCAGAAACAGCCTACAATGAGAGAAGAAAAGGAGCCTACTCTAGAAGAAATAAGAACAGCACTAAGGAAAATGAAGTAAGTATAGCTATGAAGAGGATGAATAATGGAAAGGCTGTTGGTCCAGATGACATACCTGTGGAAGCATGGAGGTGTTTAGGTGAAATGGCAGTGGAGTTTTTAACCAGATTGTTTAATGAAATCTTGGAAAGTGAGAGGATGCCTGATGAATGGAGAAAAAGTGTTTTGGTACCGATTGTTAAGAGTAAGGGTGATGTGCAGAGCTGTAGTAAATAGAGAGGGATTAAATTGATCAGTCACAGCATGAAGTTATGGGAAAGAGTAGTGGAAGCTAGGTTAAGAAGGGACATGATGATTAGTGATTAGCAGTATGGCTTAATGCCAGGAAAGAGCACTACAGATGCAATGTTTGTTCTGAGAGTGTTAATGGAGAAGTACAGAGAAGGTCAGAAGGAGTTGCATTGTGTTTTTGTAGACTTAGAGAAAGCATATGACAGGGTGCCTAGAGAGGAGTTGTGGTATTGTATGAGGAAGTCGGGAGGGTCAAGAGAAGTATGTAAGAGTGGTACAGGATATGTACAAGGGTAGTGTGACAGCAGTGAGGTCTGTGGTGGGAGTGATGGATGCATTTAAGGTGGAGGTGGGGTTACATCAAGGATCAGCTCTGAGCCCTTTCTTATTTGCAATGGTGATGGACAGGTTGACAGAAGAGATCAGACAGGAGTCCCCATGGACTATGATGTTTGCAGATGACATTGTGATCTGTAGTGAGAGTAGGGAACAGGGTGGAGATGACCCTGGAGAGATGGAGATATGCTCAAGAGAGAAGAGGAATGAAGGTCAGCAGGACTAAGACAGAATATATGTGTGTGAATGAGAGGGATGATAGAGGAATGCTGAGGATTCAAGGGGTAGAGGTGGCGAAGGTGGATGAGTTTAAATACTTGGGATCAATAGTTCAGAGTAATGGTGAGTGTGGAAGAGAGGTGAAGAAGAGAGTACAGGCAGGATGGAGTGGGTGGAGAAGAGTGTTAGGAGTGATTTGTGACAGACGAGTACCAGTAAGAGTGAAAGGGAAGGTCTACAAGAGGGTGTTGAGACCAGCTATGTTATATGGGTTGGAGACAGTGGCATTGACAAAAAGGCAGGGGTTAGAGCTGGATGTGGCAGAGTTAAAGATGTTAAGATTTGCACTGGGTGTGACAAGGGTGGACACTATTAGGAATAAGTATATTAGAGAGTCAGCCAGGTTGGAAGGTTTGGAGACAAAGCCAGAGAGGCAAGATTACATTGGTTTGGACATGTGTGGAGGAGGGATGCTGAGTATATTGGGAAAAAGATGCTAAGGATGAAGCTACCAGGTAACAAGAAAAGAGTAATGCCTAAGATAAGGTTTATGGATGTGATGAGAGAGGACATGCAGGTGGTTGGTGTGACAGAGCAAGATGCACAGGACAGGAAGAAATGGAAACAGATGATCCGCTGTGATGACCCCTAATGGGAACAGCTGAAAAAAGATCATGACTAAGGAAAATGAAGTCAGGGAAAGCAGCAGGCTCAGATAAGGTCACAGCAGATATGACAAATATGCTGGGTAAAATAGGGGAGAAATGGTTCCTGAGGGTATTCATAGCAGCATGGTGAGAAAGACATATCCCAGATGACTGGAGAACAATCATACTTGTGCCAGTGTGCAAGAACAAAGGGGACATCTACAACTGTTGGCACTACAGAGGCATCAAACTCCTATCACAGTGTATGAAATTCTGGAGAGGGTGATTGATAAATAGATACACAGAGTCATAAAATGTAAGCTGGAAGATGATCAGTCTGGATTCAGATCATGATGCAGCACAACTGACCCGATGTTTGTAGTGAGACAGATAGTTGAGGATAAGCTAGTGATGAGGAAAGAGAATTACTGGGCATTCCTAGACTTGGAGAAGGCATATGACAAGGTCCCAAGAAAGTTGATCTGGGCAGTGTTGTGGTGGTTAAAAGTCCCAGAAATATTGTTAGAATTAGTGCAGGCTATGTACAAGGACCCAATGACTCAAGTACAAACAGTGTTTGACCTTACAGAGGGGTTGCCAGTGGGAGTGGGTGTACACTACGGTTCAGCTCTAAGCTCACTGCTGTTCATACTGGTGATGGACTACATTAGCAAATAGGTTCGAAGGGACAGATCAACAAAGTTCCTGTATGCAGACGATGTGGCATTACATTCAGACTAAGCAAGAACTTCAGCAAAGCTTAGGGGAATGGACTGCAAAACTGAAGGCACATGGGATGAAACTAAGCACAGATAAGACAGTGGCAATGGCAGCAAATTGGGGAAATCAGCATTTGTAAAGTAATATAAAAATGGTAATATCATTAATGAGTTTTATCTATCACACATATAAAATGTGAAGGTAATCCTTAAAAAAAACATATAGGTAAGACTGCATCTTTGGTTGTACCAAACTTGCCAATAATAACAGTACCTAGTGTAAAGTGCCTGTTGGTTAACTGTGTGTGGTTCTAAATCTGTGAATGACAGCCATGTACATACTTTTCTTTTTCTCTTTTTTTTTTTTTAATTTTTCAAATACATTCGAATGAATTTCATAGTATTTATACATTTTTTGTTTATTCCGGTATTCCGGTTAGGGGTCGCCACAGCGGAACTCCGGTCCGCTAATGATTGGCAGTAGAGTTTTACGTGCTGGCATGCCAGGCCTAACACACAACCTTCAATGAAGGAACGCCCGTTCACGCATGTCGCCACACAGAAGATGCACTAACTGAGAATCGAACGGGCAACGTATAACTGTGAGGCGACAATGCTACGTCTTAAATAATTATGTACACTATTTACATTAGCCTGACACTATGACAGATCTTAATGTATACAGTTACTTTATAAGCATGTCCAATCCATTATCCGAGTGTCTGATCAATTATTGCATAGTTTCAATCAATGGCAAGAATGTTCCCCAAGGGTTGTTGATAAATGGCTTTGTGTTTGTATTCCATCTTCTTGTTATACACTTCCTTGAAATTGCAAGTATAGTCCATCCTAGATACATGTTTGACCTATTCAACTGTGGACTTTTGTTCACATTTAATAATACAAGAGCTTTAGTTAAATAAAATGATTCATTAAATAAAGCTTGTAGAAAGTTATTGATACCATTTCAAAATGGCTTAATTTTAACATAATCAAAGAAAATGTGGTTCCAGTCTGCATTGTGTACTTGCTCACATCTCCAACATATTCTTGTTATGGAAGAACTAATTTTACTGTTTCTGTCTGTGGTTAAGGATGCTCTGTGCAAGCATTTCCAATTAAAAGTTTTCCGGTATTGTATAAAGGATGTATATTTTATCGATATTAAGATATTTGTTTTAATATATTCAGTTAACTGTATTGAGTGTCCTTTTGTTGTATATTTCCAATATGAGGTTTTAGGTGTTGTTTTATAGTTTATCAATATTTTGTAAAATTATGAAATACTGTTTCCCATGTCAAAGTCATTATATATGATTTCATATGTGTATTTCGTAAATTTAGGTATTTCTTTAAATGAAGAATTGTTAATTATTCTACTTAAATCTTGTGAATATGACAGAATACTTTGTAAAGTTAGCTAGTCTTGTTGTGGAATTTTGTATGTTGCTTTTATTACTTGCATATCTAAAACTTTTAGTTCTTTGATACATTGGAGCCAACAAACAAATCCATTCCGTTCCCAGGAATTAATAATTTCTCTATATATTTTATGTGGAAAGTTCTTTGTGATTATAAATGGTGCTAAAACATCAAACCAGATTTTTAAATCTACATTTGCATTAATAATTTTCCTAAATGAGTCAATGTAATAATTAATCATACGAGTTTTAGTGGCTATTGCATACTAATACACATGTGCCATGGCACATAGTTTTTTATCAGTTATTTGATTTTTTTTTTTTTGTAAATCAATTAATTTATTGATATTACAGTTAGTAATTCTTTCCAATTTGCAGAGTAACTTGGACTTATCCAACCTGAGATTGTTTTAGATATTGAGGCTTTAATATATGTTTCTATATCAGGAACGTTTAATCCTCCCTGTTTCCATGGTCTGATATGATGTATTAAAGCAATACTGTTTCTTTTGGGAAACCATAAAAATTTTATTAGGCATGAATTTATTTCTTTAAGTATATCCCTTTCTGGTAACAGTTGTATTGCCAAGGCTATATATAGGATTTTGGACAGTAAAACAATTTTTATTAACTGTAGTCTACCTTCAAATGTTCATATTATTTTGTTCCATTTTTTTTTCACAGAGATGATTTTAATTGTATTGCTGATATTATTGTAGTTTTTTTAGACTAATTCATTATCCTTGCCTAACTC
Source organism: Protopterus annectens (assembly GCF_019279795.1). NCBI lineage: Eukaryota > Metazoa > Chordata > Ceratodontiformes > Protopteridae > Protopterus > Protopterus annectens. The sequence continues at coordinate 30,975,841 of NC_056742.1, read as the reverse complement.
ATTTCCTAGATATTGTAAGGTAGATTCTTGTTTCCCTATGATGTGATCCCCACTTAGTCTGCAGTTCTTTTTTTTTTTTTATTTAAAAGTACAAATTTTGGTTTTGATTTATTGAAATGGAGTCCAGAAGTCATGAGAAATGTGTGAATTAATATATCTAATTCTTCTAATATCTCTTTTGTATTAGATAATGTTAGTAATATGTCATCAGTGAATATCATTACTTTAAAATTGTATTGCTCATAAACATCTGTTCTTTTGATTTTCATATTGTTACAAATTGAGTCTGCCAGTATTTCAATAGCCAGAGCAAATAGAATCAGTGACATGGGACATCCTTCTTTAGTGCCTTTTGTTATATGTATAGATTCAGAGGTAAATGGACCTAACTTGACATACGCTAAATTAGTTGTATATATATATTTTTAGGAGATGAACAAAGGATACAGGAAATTCAAATAGCATTAGGATTTTAAATAAATAGTCCCAATTTAGGGAATCAAAGGTTTTCTCTATATCTAAGCCAATTATGAGTGTTTCTTTATTTTCTTTAGTAACATAATCTATAAGAGAAATTATCCTTTTAATATTGTCAAGTGTGTGTCTATGATATATAAATCCAGTTTGATCATTATTTATTGTTTTGGATAGTGGTATTTTCATTGTTAGTTAATATTGTCATAAATATCTTATAGTCATTATTTAATAATGATATAGGTCTATATGAGGTACAGGGGTTTCGGGATTTGTTTTCCTTTAGAATTGAAGTGATTAAGGAATATCTCCAAGAAGGTGGTATTATAGCTTGGGACGAAATTTCTAATAGAGTTTTATGGAAGAGGGATAGTATCTTTGAAGAGAAAAGTGTATATATTTCCATAATTATGCCATCTATACATGGAACTTTATTATTTTTACCCTCTTTTATTGTATCTGTAATTTCTTTGTAGGATATGGGTGCTTGCAGATCTAGTTTGAATTTTTCTATTTTCTTTTATATTAGAACATTTTTCATCTAGATTTAATTGATCAATATTTATATTTTCTTTTTGGAAATGTTCATATAGTGATTTCTATTGGCATCATGAATGTCACCTATATCAGAGACATTTTCCCTTTCTTTTCATGAAAGATACTTTTAATGTTACTAGCTTTTGATTGTATTTGGATTCTTGTGGATAAATTATGTAGATATTTGGGAGAAATGGCCAAGGTATTAATTTTTAGTTTTTCTAATGCTAAACTAGTTGTATGTGCTAGAATTTCATTGCATTTATTGTTTAATACTTCTACTTTATTTTTCATCACCAAATGATTTTGATTTTTTTCAACTTTTACTGATAAAAGTTTACATTGTAGATCTAATAATTCAGAATCCCATTATCTGATTTATTTTATACCAAGTTAGGGTTTCACCATATATGTAAGCTTTTAATGAGTCCCATATCATTATTTTATTTATCTCTGTGGCATAATTAATATCTAAGAAGAACCTTAATTAAGATAATAACCAGGGTTTGAACTCTTTAATTTTAGTTATATATGCTGGAATTCTGGAGTTAAAGATTAATGGTTTGTATCCATTTTGAAGTTTTAGTATCAATAAATTGTGGTCTGAAAAGGGGCAGGGAGTGATTGAGAAATTAATGATTTTAGAGTGTAATTCATGGGCAGAAATATTTTATCTATTCTAGTTTGGGTACCAAATCTGTGATCTTGATGGGAAAAGAACAAAGATTTATCTTCTTTAAATTTGAAAGTATCTACAAGATGAAATGATTCTACCCACTTATTTAAAGCTTTTGATACAGCAGATGTACACAGTGGTCTTTTATTTGTAGTTTCAGAAATATCAAATATACAGTTAAAATCTCATCCTAATATTAGGTTGCCTTTATAACATGGAAATGAAATCCAAGTGTTTTTTAACAGTACCTGTTCCAATGCATGGGAACCGATTTACATTGGCTAGGGTCCATATTCTGTTATTATATATAACTATTACTAATGCCATAAGGCCTTCTTTATCTTCATACTTATAAATGATTTCTGGGCTAATCACATTTGTTTTCCATAAAATTGTTACCCCTTTTGCCTTTGTCTTATACGTGGATTGCGCCAATATCATATATTCCTTATGATTCCATTTGTAATTGTAATTGGTTTTGAAATTAGTTTCTTGAAGGAAAACAATTTGTGCTTTCCTCAGATTTAAATATTTCAGTAGATTTGATCTCTTGCTAGGATTGGTTAAGCCATTAGTATTTAAAGATAATAAAGTTAAATCCATCTTAGGTTATTTAGACTATATATTTTTTGTTTTATTGTGACTATTAAATATTTTCCTCTGATAAATATAAAGTATATGCTTGAACTTTTAAAGGGAATTATTAGTTTTATACTTTGAGTGTTTACCAATAAAGTAATGTTTTGGTCAGTCATACTAAAAACGTTTTTGTGAAATAACAAATTTAAATTAATAAATGTTAACAAAACTAGAATGCACACTGGCCATGGAATGAAAATCATTCCTAATCTGATGGAAAAACCTAAGTCCATCAGATTATCACTCATAACTTGACAATCCAGAACATCTGAGCTCCATAAATTGAATTGTCATATGTAGAATATTTGTAATAGGAATAAGCAATATTTATATTATTTTGAACGGATACAGTACTATTGTAGATTAGACAGAATTCTAATATAATATAAACGTCTACTTATTGTATAAGCAATTAATATTTACATGGAAGTTAAATGACAAGCAACTCAATCATAGTAAAGTAGGATGTATCATATATAAAACCTCAGTAAAAGATTATAGCACACAGTTATTTGACATATTCACCCCTTATTGATGAAGTCTTTCAAAACTTATTACTTAACGTAAATAGATGATAATAATATTTATACCTAATGTTTATAATACAATGTATTTTACTGGCTATATCAGAAGTTATATTTCATTGTTTGCCATCATTTAAGTAATCACTTTGTTTGTTGCAACTTACTTAAAGTATCACATTTGTTTTATGTGAACATTGATGAAAGTTAGTGCATCTTAATTATCAGTGCATCCCTCTTCCCCCATTTCCTACACATAAGGATTTTCATATCTGTCATTTCTTATTATAAAATGAGTGAAATTATAGGTTAGAAACAACAAATTCACTTATTGCAATTAATGATTACAGGTTCCCTTTCCATATTCATAAATTGCCATTTTATGGCATATACTGAAAGTTTTTAGATTTAAATGGCAACATTCTATTTTGTATAATCAGCAAAGGTTAAACTGAGTGAATATTGTCAATGTAATACTATTTGTTCAGAATGTGATTGCTGCATTCTGTGACATTTCTGGTTCAGGCTTCTATTGTTTCTCTTGAACAACTTTGTCATTTTGATGTCAAGTGTGTATGTCTCCAAATCTCCCCCTCTCAAAGTGCTGTTGATAGTCTGTATGACAAAGAAAGTGTGCTCTCTTATCCTCTCCCTTAACTGCCTATTTGTCTTACCAATGTAAAACGCAGAGCATGAATATTAGGAGTAGATGATGAGATTAGTAATGTAGTAGGGGAGAAGCTGAGATTTAGTTATAAGAATAAAAATAATTTAAAGAGGATACTATGTCATGGTCATGGGAAGAAATATATGACACCAACAACGAACACTGTTCCATGTAAACATTGTAACCAATGTAGTTACATTAATATCAGTAATAGTTTTAAACAACCAGTTACAGGAAGAGTGTTTTCTTTTTCGACAGGGACAAACTGTAGAACTGAGAATGTGATCTACCTTGCTATATGCAACTCCTGCTCTGCGTTTTACATTGGTAAGACGAATAGGCAGTTAAGGGAGAGGATAAGAGAGCACACTTATAAGATGAGACTAGGAGACGAAAGTAATGCTTTAGCAAAACATCAGAAGGTGGCAGGAGTATCACATACTTTTACTTTCTTTGTCATACAGACTATCAACAGCACTTTGAGAGGGGGAGATTTGGAGACATACACACTTGAAGTTGAACTAAGGTGGATCATCCGGTGTAGAGCAGACTACCCCCCTGGTCTAAATGACAAGGTTAGTTTACAAGCTGTTTTAAAAAGGAGGAGACTAGGTAGAGGTTTAAAACAATGAGCATATATTATTATTTAATATTTATTATGAGGTTTTAGTGCTATGTATAATATGGTATTTGGATATTGTGTTTTAAGGACTTGTATAGATTAATTGTTGAATTGTGTCATGCCCTGTTGTTAATTGAATGTGATATAAAAGGACTGTCTTTTTGGTTACATTGTTACAGTCTGATGAAGCCATCCTGGTGAAAGCGCTTACTGTGTATAATAAAGAACGTTCATTTTATCGATTTATTTGGGGAGTGTGTATTTTTCACTATTAGAACTTTGAAGCCGCTATGTTCCTGTTCATGAGACTTTGGTTATTGCTTTTTTGTTTATACACAGGAACGCTGCTCTTCTGTGGGAACACTTTTGCATTTTGGATTATTATATATTTTATGTCTAGATTTACTAAAATCATACATTGCATAACTATTGTGTGCGTGTTTTTTTTTTTTTTTTTTGGCTGTTGCTTAGTTATTTGAGAGGCCACAAGCTGTACAATTTATTCTTATTGTTAGCTCCTTCCAAGCATGTTTATACAGTCCATAGACATTAAATTATGAGACCCATCTAGTTTCTTATTTGTTATAAGTATATTTCCATCCTTACATACACACATATCAGTATTTCAAGCATGGGCAACAATGTCCATCCAGTTTTGCCAGAATACCATTCACTAGCTCATGTGGTGTGTTTCCAAGCTGTTCTTAAAGTATCCAAACCAATATTTGTCCTGTTCCATTTTACCAGCCAGTGAACCACTCAACACATCTTCCATTCCCACAGATATTTCCATGAAGGAAATCTGATGACTCTCTAGCACTTCCTGGCAACTCCAAACACCCCTAGAATCAGCTACTCCCATATGCCAAACATGTCCGAGCAAGTTCACCTATCAGACCACTGCAAAGGATACTGCACAAGACTAAGTGCTCTTAGTCTTTCACAATAATTCAGACTTCCACTCTTATGTAAGTCCTTAATGTGTTTGGACCAAAACACATTTTAAATATTTTTATTTTTATTATTATTTTATCAAGAATCACCTTAATGAGCTAAATGAAGTGTTGGGAGAACATCAATATGTGTAAATGTGGTTTAAAATAGCCCCTTTATTATATATATTTTTTAAAAACAAAAACATCATAGCCGATAATTATCTTGGAGGCTCCTCAGAGCCATTAAGCATTATCATCACTCTGTCTCCTTTACCATAGCAACCTAGGAGCATCTGTTTCTGTTAGTGTGTTGGTGTACTGCATACCACAGGCTCACAATGCACCTGAAGCAAAGCTTCACTTCACTGCAACTTCAAGCCTAAATTCCCTCCCTTTCAGTGAGGCAGCAGCCAGTAAAAGAACAGAGAGCAAACAGAAAAAAAAATACCTCCCAACAAGCCGCCACAGCAAGAGATAACACATTCTTCCAGCCTTCTCACCTCTCACTCAGCAGATGTATAAACAAACTATTCTCTGCCAAAATATCCCAAATCACAGTTTTATGCACCCCCTTCCCCTGGATCCAGCCTAAAACACGAAATGTCTCTTCCTAATACACAAGCATCAGTAAACATTGATCACAAAACACAACCCATAGCTTCCTGGAGATGAAAATGGCATCATACAACAGCTCCCAGATACATCTGCATCCACACACACCATGTTAGGCTTAACCAAACAGCTCTCAAAACTATGATACCTGCCATAATTGATATTAACTATGTTTAGACAGAATAATAATGACATTTGTACTAGCTGCCAGACATAGCTGCATCCACGCACACCATTTCAGGATTGATCAAACAACACTCAAAGCTATGATACCTGCCATAATTGATATTAACTATAGACAAAATAATGATGACATTTGTACTAAGAGCTTGCTACTATTATTTAACTAGGATATACATGACATTTCTAAATCATACTTTAACTGAAGAAGGCATTAGTCTCCACGACAACATTTTTTTTTCAAAACACTCTACTGTTACTGCTATTACATATGATGTTAATTTGTTACATTTGAGTCTGAACTCTGATGGATGGTGCCTTGTTGAATTAATTAATTACTTAAATTATAAGCAAAGTCAATGCAAAATGAACAAGATAAGTATTAACTGTGTTCACGAAGGGGGAATAGAAACTTGCGTGTTTGTATTATATGTTGCTTTGTTTGACATAGATATATATATATATATATATATATATATATATATATATATATGTATATATATACATATATATAAAATGAAGAATAAAACTAGAAGGATATGAACAATCCAAAAGGACACCAACATTTACTGACAATGTGTTAAGCGCTTTCCTCTCCACTACAGAGACTTCCTCAGAACAAAGAAACATCACAATCACCCAACCAATTTAAATACCCCCTTGAATTAATCAATTTGTATAATCATTAAAATTTAAAGCAATACTCACAAAAATGTACTCATGTTAAAAAGCAGTTGCTTAAAACATATTTAAAACACATTTAAAAAAACATTTCAAATCAATTTAAACACACATTATCAAATGAAACTTCATCACTACATAGTTCTACATAAATATTTATCTTAACTTTTACCTCTTGGAACTATCCCGAAATTTGATCAAGTTTTAAAACACTGGCAATACTAATAATCTCATTTATGTCTGGATATCAAGAGGCATTCATAAACAATTACCATCTCAATTCCATTAAATCTAAATGTAGATCCAAAATACCCCCTTTCTCATCTTCCATTAACTGCTGTAAAACCAAAAATTTGAAATGACGTGTTTGATTTTCATTTATGTGCCTAAATAAAGCACTTGTTAACCTGTAGTGTCTAATGTTCCCTAAATGTTCCCCCATTCTTGTTTTTAATTTCCTAAAAGTTTTCCCTATGTAGAAAATGGGACATTCTAGACACTTAGCCTTGTATATGACTCTTTTGCTGTTACAATTATAATGGCCTCTAATGTTCAATGTTTGACTATTGACCCTAAAATGGTCCTCAGTTACCATTAAATATTAACAAAAAGAACAAGAATTGTATTTAAAGTTCCCCACTTTTCTATTTGTCTTAAAAGTAGGTCTTATTCCCTCCAAAATGTTATTGATACATTTGTCTCTCCTGAACACATATTTGGGGTTCTTGCCTACCTTTGAACCTATGCTGGCATCAAACTGCAGAATATCCCAATTGTCATTTATCACCCCAATACTGGAATTAGCCACCCCATTGTATGTTAACACCAGGGATGAATTGTGCTGACCATCTTACTTTGTACATCTAACACCCTTGGTGAACCCGTGACCCAAAGTCAGTCTTTAAAGCCCTTGACTTCATTTGTGAATAACCTCCTTAGTGGGGTCCTCTAATAACCTGTCAGGATATCCCCTCTGTATGAACATATGCATAATAAATTCCAACTCAGCTAGAAAGTCAGCATCAGAACTAAGCATCCTGGCTGCTCATGTTAGCTGCCCTTTCACCACTCCCTTCTCCTGATGCTCTGGATGGCAGCTCCCATAATCCAGGTATGAGTTAGAAAAAGTTGACTTTCTGTGAATTTTGGTCACAAATCCCATTTGGGTATGATCAATTGTCAACTCAATGTCTAAATATACAATTCTGTCTCTGTTAAATTCTCTACCAAACTCCAATTTCTACATGGATCAAATGTGAAACCCTTCGCTAAAAAAATCTGTATGTTTCACACTAATATCCATTCTAGATTAATTGTAGATTTTAAAATCACCTTTGCCGTTGGTCACTATATCAGGCCCTTCTATGTTAGAATATTGTTGTTTATCAAGACATTCTATTAAAAGTTCTAACATGCCATCCCTTCCATTGTAAATACTATCTAATACAACAATTTCATTATTTGCTTCAGCATTAATTCCTCCTAGTTCAGATCAATTTGACAATTGTTGAATACCATTTGTATTAATTACATTACATTCCGTGTCATTTTTTAACATGATATTGTGAACACCTTCAAAATGACATGATAATCCCATGAAGATACTACTATTGATATCATTGTTCATATCCCCACAGTTATTACACATGCTATCAAACCCAATAGTCCCAGACTTTAAGTCACAGTTAATTTCTGTTGGGCTAAGTGCAATTAATGAACAACTGGTACGATTTTCATTCCCATTGTTATGACTAATATCCAAAAATGAACTGTTGCTATTACCTTCCAAATTCATATTACAAATGGGTTCAGAATAACACACTAGTCCAGTAGAAACATCAACATTAGTGTCATTTTTCATTGCTTCCCCATCATTCCTCATGCTGTTAACATCTATTAAATCATATTTCAAATCACCATTACACTCTACTACATTAGTGGCTTTAAAAAACATTTCATTAATTTCAGCAGTTCCTTCATCATCGACTTCAGGAAAAATATCATGAATATGTTCTAAATCACTTGTTAAACCCTTGGGTAAACTATTACTAATTTTACTGCCCATATTTAAACTTTCATTTGCATCATCACAAACATTATTTAAAATGAGCACGTTTAGACCCATTACAAATCTACCTTTAAAACAGTCACACTTACAGGTCCATACCAGGGAACTATGCACTGTTTACTGACTTGTGTCATCATTCATTTGAATGTTTACCTTCTGCTTGACACAATTGCAAACCAAACTCCCTCACTCTGCATAGTGCCTTTGAATCTGTGGTGCCAAATATTCACCAAAGTTTAAAAGTTTTTTGTTCTTGGGCCCTTGGATCTCACCCCCTGACCCAAATATTGTTGTCGGCCTCTCCCAGGATAGGAGGAAGAAGAAGAAGAGGCTGTTGCAGAACTTCCCTTATCCTTGAAATGGTCAGAACGCCTAACTTCATCTTCGGTGCTCACTGTAGAATGCACCCGTTGTGTTCTCCCTCCCTGGTGGTTAGAATCGACGTTCATCAATTCCCTTTCAGTATTCGGCTCATAACTCTGCCCCTGCTGCTCAAGCCCTCTGGGGAATGGGTAAACTCGATCCAGTTGATACTCCTTGTAGTCTCTTTTTATTTTATTTTCCTTACAGGCAAAAATGAAATTACAAGTGGTGTTAACTTGAAAATAAATATTGTGATACAAAGCAAGATTTTTACCCATATTATACTCACTATCAGTCCTAATGGACTGATCTAACTCATCCAATTCTTTACTGATTTTTGTCAATTTTGACTTTGTTATATTTAATCATTAGTGCCATTAAGTCCAATCATGCTTTGTCAAACAATGTGTGTGCATCATTAAGAAAGTCATTGTTACTTTTTACCCCATTTGAGTACCTCCACCTTCTCAATCTATGGGGAACTTGTTTCATTTCAATATTTTTATTCAGATAAGCATTCAAAGCTGTAGTTTTTTAAAAACTAATAAATCCTTCTCAAACCGTTTTAACTTTTCATTTAAGATGGATTGTTGATCGAATAATATATGTTCCCCATTATTACCAAAGGAGAACTGATTTTCTTTCCATTGATTTTCAAACATATTCTGTCCTTGAGCTCTAATAATAGTATTTTGAACAGCTTTGTTGGTTTTACCTTGTCCATCTGTCTGAATCCCCTCCAAATCTAGAGGTCTTAACAACTGTGAATCCTTAAAACTCGGGGTTGGTTGGGTAAGAGGGAGGCCTAAACTCCCAAAACTAACACCACCAGCTGGTCTATCCATCAAACTTTTAATTTGGGATGTATGCTCTCCCAGCTGTTCATTGATTTATTGCAATAGTTTGAAAATGTCCTGATTGGAAATATGCTCGTCCATCATGCTGCAAAGGTCCAAACCACCACTAGAAAGTAGTAAACCACAGAATAAAACAAGAAGGGTGTGAACAATCCAAAAGGACACCAAAATGTATTGACAATGTGCTAAGCGCTTTACTCTCCACTACAGAGACTTCCTCAGAACAAAGAAACATCACAATCACCCAACCAATTTAAATACCCCCTTGAATTAATCAACTTGCATAATCATTAAAATTTAAAGCAATACTCACAAAAATTGTACTCATGTTAAAAATTAGTTGCTTAAAACACATTTAAAACACATCTAAAAAACATTTCAAATCAATTTAAACACACATTATTAAACAAAACTCCATCACTACATAGTTTTACATAAATATTTATCTTAACTTTTACCTCTTGAAAATATCCTGAAATTTGATCAAGTTTTCAAACACTGACAATACTAATCATCTCATTTATGCCTGGATATCGAGAGGCATTCATAAACAATTGCCATCTCAATTCCATTAATTCTAAATGTAGATCTAAAATACCCCCTTTCTCATCTTCCATTAACTGCTGTAAAACCAAAAATGTGAAATGATGTGTTTGATTTTCATTTATGTGCCTAAATAAGGCACTTGTTAACCTGCAGTGTTTAATGTCCCCTAAATGTTCCCCATTCTTGTTTTTAATTTCCTACAAGTTTTCCCTATGTAGAAAATGGGACATTCTAGACACTTAGCCATGTATATGACTCTTTTGCTGTTACAATTATAATGGCCTCTAATGTTCAATGTTTGACCATTGACCCTAAAGCATTAGCAGGCCAGAGTTCCGCTGTGGAGACCCCTATCCGGGAAAAAGCCGAAAGACCAACAACAACAACAACAACATTGACAAAAAGAACAAGAATTGCATTTAAAGTTACCCACTTTTCTATTTGCCTTAAAAGTAGGTTTTATACCCTCCAAAATGTTCTTGATACATTTGTCTCTCCTGAACACATATTTGGGGTTATTGCCTACCTTTGAACCTACACTGGCATCAAACTGCAGAATATCCCAATTGTCATTTATCACCCCAATACTGGCATTAGCCATCCCATTGTATGTTAATACCAGGGATGAATTGTGCTTACCACCTTCCTTTGTATATCTAACACCCCTGGTGAATGCGTGACCCAAAATTGGTCTGTAAAGCCCTTAACTTTGTTTGTGAATAACCACTTTAGTGAGGTCCTCTAATAACCTGTTAGGATATCCCCTCTGTTTGAACATATGCGTAATAAATTCCAACTCAGCTAGAAAGACAACATCAGAACTAACCATCCTGGCTGCTCGTATTAGCTGCCCTTTCACCACTCCCTTCTTTTGATACTCTGGATGGCAGCTCCCATAATCCAGGTATGAGTTAGAAAAAGATGACTTTTGTGAATTTTGGTCACAAATCCCATTTGGGTATGATTAATTGTCAACTCAACGTCTAAATATACAATTCTGTCTGTTTTTGTTAGTGTGTCTGTGTGCTGCATACCACAGGTTCACAATGCACCTGAAGCAAAGCTTCACTTTACTGCAACTTCAAGCCTAAATTCCCTCCCTTTCAGTGAGGCAGCAGCCAGTAAAAGAACAGAGAGCAAACAGAAAAAAAAATACCTCCCAACAAGCCGCCACAACAAGAGATAACACATTCTTCTAGAGCTCCCACCTCTCACTCAGCAGATGTATAAACAAACTATTCTCTGCCAAAATATCCCAAATCACAGTTTTATCCACCCCCTTCCCCTGGATCCAGCCTAAAACATGAAATATCTCTTCCTAATACACAAGCATCAGTAAACCTTGATCACAAGCCACAACCCACAGCTTCCTGGAGACAAAAATGGCAACATACAACAGCTCCCAGACACAGCTGCATCCACACACACCATGTTAGGCTTAATCAAACAGCTCTCAAAGCTATGATACCTGCCGTAATTGATATTAACTATGTTTAGAGACAATAATAATGACATTTGTACTAGCTGCCAGACATGGCTGCATCCACGCACACCATTTCAGGATTGATCAAACAGCACTCAAAGCTATGATACCTGCCATAATTGATATTAACTATATTTAGACAGAATAATGATGACATTTGTACTAAGAGCTTGCTACTATTATTTAACTAGGATATACAGGACATTTCTACTTTAATTGAAGAAGGCATTAGTCTCCACAACAACATTTTTTTTTTCAAAACACTCTACTGTTACTGCTATTAAATATGATGTTAATTTGCTACATTTGAGTCTGAACTCTGATGAATGGTACCTTGTTGAATTAATTAATTACTTAAATTTTTATAAGTAAAATCAATGAAAAATGAACAAGATAAGTATTAACTGTGTTCAAGAAGGGGAAATAGAAACTTCTATGTTTGTATTATATGTTAATTTGTTTGACTTATATATATATATAATGCAAACAGTAACCCATCTTGACCTACCTTTGTTTGTGAAGAATTATTGGTCTCTCTGAACATTCTGAATAAATCATTACTGTTTCTCAGTTGTTTAAGAAACCCTCCTTTTTAAAATAAAAATAGATGACAATTGATGTACCATATCAGTTGATACTTTAAGAGATATAGTTGTAAGAATTATTTTTTGGGACAGCTATCTTGGAATTAGTTTTTTGTTTCTTCTTTTTAGCAGCAGTTGAAGGATTCATTTCTTTTATTCTTTTTAAGAGCAGGGACCATCCATTCCATTTCTTCTGGGATAGACACTATGTTGTTTTTGATGAACATAGTAGCTTCTTCTAAGTCATTAAAGGTTCTCATCTCATTGGCAAAAAGCATTTTTATCTTGGCTGGAAAGGCCAGTTGTGCTTTAATGTTATGTTGTTGCAACAGTTTTATTATTGGCCAGACATTTTTCCTTTGTTTTAGTATTCTGGAAGAATAATCATTGTCAAACCTTATCAGGCTTTGATTGTATTTTAAGGGTGATTTTCTCCAATCAGATTTTAATATTAGTTCCTTGTCCAGAAAAGAAATTTTATAACTATGAATCTAGGTGGAGAATTTGTTGAGTTAGAAGCAGGTTTCTTCAGTGTACTATGCGCCATTTCAATTCCAAATGAAAGTCCCTCTTTCAAGTCTAAAAATTCAGGAATCCAGGTTGTTAAGAATTAAATGTCTTCTCCTTCATTGTTTTCAGGCAGACCAAAGATCCTTATGTTGTTTCTTCTTTCCCTGTTTTCTAAGTCATCTATTTTGTTAAGCAGCCATGTATTCTGTTTAAGCAGAAATTCATTTTGGAATTCTTCCTCTTTGAGTCTCCCTTCAATGTCATTTAGAGAAGTCTTTTATTTGTTATTTTTGTATGGTGTTGCTGTAATAGTTAAGTATCAGCCTGTTTTTGAGAATTTAATTTGAGGTTTTTTAAGTCATTTTTAAAACCATCCATCTTCAAAGATAGTTCCTGTAAGGTAGAGGTCATCAATTGCAGTTCTTTTTTCAAAGCAGCATCTGGATGAGAATTCTTTGAGTTGTTCATATTCAGTGACTCAATATATCTCCAAGTTACTTGACAGGAAAATTTTTGTATATCTATACCAAAATTAATATTTATGTAGTTTAGTAGTTTATCTATAGATTTCTGATGTTTTAAACTTGAAAATAATAAAAGTTTCCTATATTATTATACTAGTTTATGGAGCTCTCAAAATTCACTGCTCTCAGTTGGCCATCCATGCTCTGCCCCTTATACAAACTTTCTTGATTCCCGTACTGGCACTTTGAATGATGGCAGCACCTGTGAAGGCACAAGGCTGCACTCCAAGATGGTCAGATAAGGAGACAAAAACAATGCTCTACCTTCTGAGTGATTTGTACCTAGATAAGGTCCAGGTATGCTTTAGGGGTATTGAGAGGAAAAAGATAGACATCTGGCAGTAGTTGGTTGATTACCTGTCATCTCTGACAGTGATCACCTGCTCCAGTCACCAATGCCGTCACAGGTATGATGACCTACAGAAGTGTAGATCCAATCAGCCTGTTGAGTGATTGACCAGGTAGTTGTGAGATTTTTTTATTTTTTGGTCATATTAAACAGGTTTAAAAAAAGTATAAAAAAGTTGCATAACTGAACATATTTCCTAGAAGAAATATGTGTAACTGCAAAAATATATCTATAATGTTATTAAAATACATCAGAAAAAAAGCATAAACATGTTGGTACACAACTGCATCTGTATACAAATATATGAAATGTTTATGTGATAACATAATTGTCTGTATAAATACAAATATATATGTAATAACAAAAATACATATATGGAAGTATGCTTCTTCATGTCTGTAAATTACAGATATACATCTGCATGAGTATACATACAACTATTTTTATGCATATAAATATATGTATGTATACAGAAACAAACAAAACAAATGTGCCTTGTCACATAATTTCTTTAAAAGAGTTGCATCACTTTAGTTATCAGTTAAGTACATTCAGACAATTTTTGAAAAGAAAGGATTTGTTTTTGTAGTCCAGAAAAATATTTATTAGAATAGCAATTGTATAAGACAGCCATTTCTTCCACAGTATTATCCGCACATACATGATGGCCATATCCTAGTCAGAATGGAAGTTGGGGGAGAGTGGTGTCAAGGGAATGGCCAGTACATAGATAATTGGGAAATGGCCAGTTGTATAAATTCTGTATACGTTTTTAATTCATCACCTTGTATGCTTGTAGTTATTAGGCAGGAAACTATGAATGAATGCACATATTATTGTCCTGAAGTATATGTTCTTCATCCATCTGTAATACTATTACACCATTAAGTTTTTTTTTAATGGAGGTTGAATTAAAAGAAACTGAAAACTTCCTTGAATTGATACATTTTTCTGTGTATGTGAACAGCTTCAGCCTTAAGAAAATGACTGTTATATGAAAGTGCAGTAACAGTTTAAAGAAGTACCTAGACTAAAAGTGTATGGAAGGATTACAGACTACTTTCCCCAAACAGACAAGCTGTGCACACATTAATGTGAAACAATTTGAAGGAAGATCCAGTCCTACTATATTTTCCCTTGCATTATTGGAAATATTTGCACAGTATGAGAATTCAAATACAATAAATATTTAAACAAACAAACTAAGCAACTACAGCAGTAAATGATATGTCTTGCATAGTATTAGTATTTTTATCAGTATTGTTAAGGCAAAAAAGTTGAATTACGTGTAAGCAACACTTAGAGTATTGCCTTCTCATTCTAGTGGAGGAGGAAATAGCATATAATAAGCCCCAGAAGAGTAGGACAGATTGGTTGAAGCCACTGGTAAACATTTAGAAAATAGTAAATGCAATATTCTATCTGTAGCTGACTTCATTACTGTATCAAACTGCAATTATTTAAAAAGGATGGCAATTGAAGACCTACATTGCTTGCAGTATATAACTGCAACCAAATCCAAAAGATTTTCAGTGTATAAATCATAAATGCAATATGCTGTCTTTAACTGATTTTATTAGATATATGAGTAAAAGTATTAATAAGAGTGATTTCAGTATAATATTGCAAACAAATGCATATTATAACAAATATAACATATGATTACCATTTCTGTTAGTATTGTTGACTTCAAAATGTAAACCCTACCAAGACTTCTTATTAATACACTCATTCTTGCATATTATGCATAAGCACTTACCATATCATTGTTCCCATGTATGCATAAGCAATTATCATACATTCTGTTTTACTTCAATAAAGATTTACAAAAAATAAAATTGTTTTAGAGTAAGAAATTGAAAGTTGGGTAATAGTTTGTGTGAATTTGTAATTTTTTTTGTTTTTCTCTCTTTGGCCTCCGTTTCTCTTTTTCTTACTTTAGTTATTCAAACCATTGTCATTCTTTGTATTCTTTCTTTCCCTTTTCTGTTTTTTTTTTTAAAGATCAAAATTCCTCAGGAGCAGCCCAGCTGTGTACCTCCCATCTTAAGGATCATTCACCCTCTGCTCATCCAGGGACATCCTCACAGGGTAGAGGAGGTGGCACTGCTCCTGTAGGACCCTGGAATGTGGCAGCCTGGCAAGCCTCACTAAACAGGGGCTTCTGAACTTGGTTGAGGTCATGGTGGAGCAGGTCATGAATAGACAACTTAAGCATACTGAGCCTTCTCTTTATGAAGTGGAAGACTCACTGCCCCTGTCTATTTCTTTGCCACATTCAGAGCTGACCACAGTGCCACCACAGGCCCCTGCCCCCTCAATATTGGAGATTTTCACTGCAACACCATCTGGCAGTGGAAAACAACAGAGGGGTCCAGCTACCAACAAAAACATAGTAACCCCCCACCTCCTGCAGCAAAACCTTCTAGATGTGTTCTAGCTGTGTCTCCTTCTTTGTTGTTTCTCCCCTTTTTCAATCTTTCATTTTCCCCCTTTCCACTCTTTAATGAAAAGTTAGGATGCCAAAATAAAGATACACCTATATAAAACATAACAACATCCTTTTTTTAAATATTAGTAATGAAAGCTGGGTGGGGTGGCCATGGTGGTGCAGCAGTTAGTGTTGCCGCCTCACAGCAAGAGGTTCTCTGATTCAATACTTGGCTGGGGGGCCTTCTGTGCAGAGTCTGCATGTCCTCCCTGTGGTCGCGTGGGATTCCTCCGGGTGCTCCAGTTTCCTCCCACATCCCAAAGACATGCTGTAGGTGGATTGGACACTCTAAATTGGCCCTATGTGTGACTGTGTGCGTGTGTGTGCCTTCTGTGGAAGGTTGGGTGCTGGGCTGGCAACTCGACACTGCAAAACTCCACTGCCAATCATGAATGGACAGGTGATCCGCTGTGGTGACCCCTAATTGGGACAAGCCGAAAGAAGAAGAAAAAGTAATGAAAGCTGGGTAGTCTGTCACTTGCCTAAAGTCTTTCAGGCATGACTGCTCACAGTACCATTTGTCCAAAATATCCAAATACATACAAATCGTGTGGCTTTAATGTAGTCTTTGAACATACGTAATGCTTACTTTCAGGTAATTTATGCTTTTTTCCAAAATAAACCTGTTTTTCAAAATGTTAATGAAACCAAAAGGAGCAGCTTGGCTGATGCAGAGTCACAAGTATAAATGAAAAGGCAAAATCCTCAGGTTAAAATCCAACTTTAATTCCACTGCAGGTCAGATAAGCGCTTTCACTCATTCATTTGAGCTTCATCAGATCATGTAACAAAGACCTTCAAGTACATAGGCTACATTTATACAGTTAAAACATCTCCTAATGGCCTATCAAAAACTACTTCTTATTTACATATTCATGAGATAATCTAAGCATAAAAAATATGTGCTTAAAAACATGCTGAAATATATGAAATGACGAAGTAGATATAAAAAATATATATAAAAAACTTTCCATGAATGCTCAAGATGCTCTAAAAAATATATGTGTATATAAATATGTATATCTATATATATACAGTCAATAAAAATATGTTGCAAGGGGTAAAACCATATATATTTCTTCATTTATTATAAAATCTACAAACATTCCTCCATTTGTTTAACATAGGTTTGATAGAGGCTCTCTCATTGAGACCTAAACCCCTATCTGCTCTCAATCTAACTATCCACATACTCTCCTTGCTCTCAGTGTGGTTCCTGATGTCACCTCCTCGTATATTGGGTGTAATGTTCTCAAGAGCTCTAAATAAAAAATAATGTTCAGGACCTGCTTGGGCTACGTGCTTAGCTAAAGCATTATGAGGTGAAGCCTTCCTAATGTGATAAAGATGTTCTCTTATCCTGTCTTTAAAACGACGATTGGTTTTGCCAACATAAAATGCGTCGCATATTTGACACACTGCCAGATAAACTATATGGGTAGTATCACAGGTGGCTACAGCACGTATGCTGAAGTTAGTGTGCATGTCAGGATGTTCAAAAAATGGACTGGAGTCAAGAGAATTACAATAATTACAGCGTCCACATGGTTTTGTGTGTTCAAGAGGCATTGACCGTTCATCCCTTTTTGAATAGCATAGCATTCTCCTTAAATTCAATTTATTCCTATATAAAAAAGAGGGTTTAGTCCCCACAAGTTTGCCAATGGTGTCATCAGTACAAAGAATAGGCCAGTGTTTCATAATAATATTCTTAATCGCTGGACAATCAGTACTATATGGTAAAGAAACCCTTACATGAATTGGTCTATCATCTCTACCATTATCTATTGTAATGGATCCACCATTAATAACTGGTCCAAAATAAGGGGCTGCTCTGTTCAATCTAAGTTGATTGACATCCAAAAGGTTGGACTCAATCTCTTGTGAGCTATAGCCTCGTTCTTCTAGCCTTGTTTTGAGGTCACTCACTTCCATTAGGAAGCCTTCTTCTGTGGCATTTAGCCTAGAGGTTCTCATCCCCTGGCCTCTAATGATATTTTTAAAAATATGCTGTGGATGCATACTGTCACGCTGTAATAGAGTATTAAAATAGCAAGGTTTCCTATAGACGCCTGTATTGATCAAACCACATACTAATCTCTCTATATACAGGTCAAGAAATTCTATCTTCTCTCTAGAGTGATTCATACTGAAGGTTAAATAACTAGTGAGGTTGTTCAATGTAGTATGGAACACAAACAAATCATCAACACTGCCTCTCCATAAAACAAAAACATCATCCACAAAACGTCTATAGAAGGTTGCATGTTGTTTAAACATTTCTAAATTAAAGATACTCTCAGATTCCTAAAATGCCAAAAACATGTTAGCATAGCTATTGGCACAAGGTGTGCCCATGGCTACGCCACCTTGCTGTTGGTAAAACCTGTTGTCATAGGTGAAAAGATTGTTATTCAAAATAAGGTCAAGGAAATGTACAATGAGGTCTACTTTAACTGATGTATATTCGCTATGTAAGAGTAGATATTCAGTGATATAAATCAGGCCTATGTTATTTGGTAACACAGTAAACAAGGACTTGATGTCAAACGTTACAAAAATCAAGTTAGCAATGTCACAAATGCCACCTAAACAGTCATACAAATCTGTTAAAAACTGTTTGGAATCTTTTAGTACAACTTTGTTCTTATTCAATATAGGTCGCAAATGTTTCTCAACATAGACAGAAAGGTTTTCAGTGATCCAGCCCTGACCAGACACTATGGGTCTCATTGGTGGGTCAATGGGATCTTTATGAATTTTAGGTAACCCATGTATTGTTGGTACAAGTGGATTCTTAACAAAGAGATAGTCAAACAATTCTTGATCCAAGATATCACCTTTCAACATATCTAATAACATATTGTTTACGTGACTAATAGTGGCTTGCACTATTTGTTCATTAGCTAGTAAATAGAAATCATCTTCCAAAAGTTTAATCATAGCATCTTGATATTTGCTAGTGTCCATCACTACTATCCGACCACCTTTATCAGCTGGTTTGATGGTTATGGACTGTAATGACTGAAGTTTAAGTAAGCTAGTCTGCTCTCCTCTGGTCAAATTACCATTCTTCCTATATTTCTTTAGAGAAAAATATTCATATAGGTCATCCTCAGTTAGTTTCAAATATGCCTCAACTAACGGATGATTAGGTGGAAGAAAGTTGCTAAGCTTCTTAAACTTTGGTGGTCTAGTAACGTTATTGTCTGTCAATTCACTATCAGTTTTATCATGAAATAGCAGTTTAAGCATAAGGTTTCGACAGAAAAGTCTCATGTCTACTACAGTGTCAGTAAAGTTACTGTGTGCACTTGGTATAAAGTTTAGGCCTTTACTTAATAATTTCTCATCACATTCAGTCAGCAAATACCCTGAGATGTTATGTACCATAGAATCTACTGGCATCAAAGTTTCAGCTGTATCTAATTTACTTTGTTCTTCCACATCTTCTTTATTGTCTGATGTGGTGCATACTCTTCTGATAATTTGCGTTTCTGTCTCCCCCTGCTCATAGAGCGTCCCCTTGTTATATTCTTGTCCTTTCGGACTGGAAGGGGAAAAGGGAGCTCACTCACTACTCCTGTGGTGATGGTGGTATGTGCTTTGTGAAGTAACTTAGATCTCACTGTGCCATCATCTACTGGCAACCTCTTATTGATCGGTCCCTTCACCACATGTACTGCAGGATATAAGTTAGTTCTGTCTGCAATATTATTCACAGTGATAGGCTGACTAACTTCTTTAGTATTTGTTATAATGGAACTAGACCCACTCTCACTATGTAAAATAGTAATTACATCATCAGTATCATTGGAGGCAATAGTGCTATTAATGTTAGCTGTAGTTTGTACCCTATTACTAGGTGATACATTGTTGTGTACACAATTAGTAGTATCCACAGCTTCACAAACATTGTTAGCAACATTAACATTTTCAGAACCAATACTAGGTTCGGAATTCAGTTGTCTAACACTAATAGGATCATTAAGTTTAACGATAGCACTATAATGTCCATGTTTAGGCCAAACGAAGACTTGTCCTAAATTAAAATCTCTATGATCTCTAATTATCTTGCTTCTCTTCTGTTGGAGAAGTCTCCGCTCTAGGGCTGATATTCCATCCAACAGGCTTTCAAATAGTGGTTCTATTACAGTACTTGGGAAACAAGAAAAAATTCTCTTCTGTTGTTTCTTAATGTTATTAGTGAGTGTTGCCTCTTCAGAGGCAAAAAAGTCAATAAGTAGCTCCATGTACTGTTTGCTTACCTCCAAGTTTAAGCGCTGCCACCTTGAAAGCAACTCTGGATAATGTTCGCCCTGATTGGGCATATTCAATATACGTAATCCTCTCGGTACAATTTTTTTGTCCAGACAATAACGAAAATGCAAACGCTGTGTTTGCAAGCGTTTCAGATGTGCAAAGTCCTTCTCTAGACTGTCTAGCAGGCGTTGTAGCTCATCCAGGTCGGGTGTCGCCATATCCGCATCATCAAAGCGCTCCAAAGTGCCGAATTGCCAGGAAGTAACTGTTGAACAGACAAGATTCTGTTCAAACCTCTTCTGTAGATGAGAGACTGAGCCCAGGTCTACACCTCGGGGCTCATAGTCTAGCTCAATATCTACAGTTTCACTCTGACTCTGCATTATATGAAATAAATAGTGCAAAAGCACAGTAACAAATAGAATAGCCAAATATGGCTATATACAGGGTAAAAATACAAGCAAAAGTTATGCGCTGAACAAACGCTATTCCCTGGTAGTAGACTCTGCTCCAAAATCAGCGAGAAAAAAATAAAACTAAAAAACAGGAACAAACCACTCGCTGACTAACAGGATAAACGCCCAGTGCTCCAAATAAACTTGAATAATGTTAATGAAACCAAAAGGAGCAGCTTGGCTGATGCAGAGTCACAAGTATAAATGAAAAGGCAAAATCCTCAGGTTAAAATCCAACTTTAATTCCACTGCATGTCAGATAAGCGCTTTCACTCATTCATTTGAGCTTCATCAGATCATGTAACAAAGACCTTCAAGTACATAGGCTACATTTATACAGTTAAAACATCTCCTAATGGCCTATCAAAAGCTACTTCTTATTTACATATTCATGAGATAATCTAAGCATAAAAAATATGTGCTTAAAAACATGCTGAAATATATGAAATGACGAAGTAGATATAAAAAATATATATAAAAAACTTTCCATGAACGCTCAAGATGCTCTAAAAATATATATGTGTATATAAATATGTATATCTATATATATATATATATATACAGTCAATAAAAATGTGTTGCAAGGGGTAAAACCATATATATTTCTTCATATAGTAGGACTGGATGGAATATCAGCCCTAGAGCGGAAACTTCTCCAACAGAAGAGAAGCAAGATAATTAGAGATCATAGAGATTTTAATTTAGGACAAGTCTTCGTTTGGCCTAAACATGGACATTATAGTGCTATCGTTAAACCTAATGATCCTATTAGTGTTAGACAACTGAATTCCGAACCTAGTATTGGTTCTGAAAATGTTAATGTTGCTAACAATGTTTGTGAAGCTGTGGATACTACTAATTGTGTACACAACAATGTATCGCCTAGTAATAGGGTACAAACTACAGCTAACATTAATAGCACTATTGCCTCCAATGATACTGATGATGTAATTACTATTTTACATAGTGAGAGTGGGTCTAGTTCCATTATAACAAATACTAAAGAAGTTAGTCAGCCTATCACTGTGAATAATATTGTAGACAGAACTAACTTATATCCTGCAGTACATGTGGTGAAGGGACCGATCAATAAGAGGTTGCCAGTAGATGATGGCACAGTGAGATCTAAGTTACTTCACAAAGCACATACCACCATCACCACAGGAGTAGTGAGTGAGCTCCCTGTTCCCCTTCCAGTCTGAAAGGACAAGAATATAACAAGGGGACACTCTATGAGCAGGGGGAGACAGAAACGCAAATTATCAGAAGAGTATGCACCACATCAGACAATAAAGAAGATGTGGAAGAACAAAGTAAATTAGATACAGCTGAAACTTTGATGCCAGTAGATTCTATGGTACATAACATCTCAGGATATTTGCTGACTGAATGTGATGAGAAATTATTAAGTAAAGGCCTAAACTTTATACCAAGTGCACACAGTAACTTTACTGACACTGTAGTAGACATGAGACTTTTCTGTCGAAACCTTATGCTTAAACTGCTATTTCATGATAAAACTGATAGTGAATTGACAGACAATAACGTTACTAGACCACCAAAGTTTAAGAAGCTTAGCAACTTTGTTCCACCTAATCATCCTTTAGTTGAGGCATATTTGAAACTAACTGAGGATGACCTATATGAATGTTTTTCTCTAAAGAAATATAGGAAGAATGGTAATTTGACCAGAGGAGAGCAGACTAGCTTACTTAAACTTCAGTCATTACAATCCATAACCATCAAACCAGCTGATAAAGGTGGTCGGATAGTAGTGATGGACACTAGCAAATATCATGATGCTATGATTAAACTTTTGGAAGATGATTTCTATTTACTAGCTAATGAACAAATAGTGCAAGCCACTATTAGTCACGTAAACAATATGTTATTAGATATGTTGAAAGGTGATATCTTGGATCAAGAATTGTTTGACTATCTCTTTGTTAAGAATCCACTTGTACCAACAATACATGGGTTACCTAAAATTCATAAAGATCCCATTGACCCACCAAGGAGACCCATAGTGTCTGGTCAGGGCTGGATCACTGAAAACCTTTCTGTCTATGTTGAGAAACATTTGTGACCTATATTGAATAAGAACAAAGTTGTACTAAAAGATTCCAAACAGTTTTTAACAGATTTGTATGACTGTTTAGGTGGCATTTGTGACGTTGCTAACTTGATTTTCGTAACGTTTGACATCAAGTCCTTGTTTACTGTGTTACCAAATAACATAGGCCTGATTTATATCACTGAATATCTACTCTTACATAGCGAATATACATCAGTTAAAGTAGACCTCATTGAACATTTCCTTGACCTTATTTTGAATAACAATCTTTTCACCTATGACAACAGGTTTTACCAACAGCAAGGTGGCGTAGCCATGGGCACACCTTGTGCCAATAGCTATGCTAACATGTTTTTGGCATTTTGGGAATCTGAGAGTCTCTTTAATTTAGAAATGTTTAAACAACATGTAACCTTCTATAGACGTTTCATGGATGATGTTTTTGTTTTATGGAGAGGCAGTGTTGATGATTTGTTTGTGTTCCATACTACATTGAACAACCTCACTAGTTATTTAACCTTCAGTATGAATCACTCTAGAGAGAAGATAGAATTTCTTGACCTGTATATAGAGAGATTAGCATGTGGTTTGATCAATACAGGCGTCTATAGGAAACCTTGCTATTTTAATACTCTATTACAGCGTGACAGTATGCATCCACAGCATATTTTTAAAAATATCATTAGAGGCCAGGGGATGAGAACCTCTAGGCTAAATGCCACAGAAGAAGGCTTCCTAATGGAAGTGAGTGACCTCAAAACAAGGCTAGAAGAACGGGGCTATAGCTCACAAGAGATTGAGTCCAACCTTTTGGATGTCAATCAACTTAGATTGAACAGAGCAGCCCCTTATTTTGGACCAGTTATTAATGGTGGATCCATTACAATAGATAATGGGAGAGATGATAGACCAATTCATGTAAGGGTTTCTTTACCATATAGTACTGATTGTCCAGCGATTAAGAATATTATTATGAAACACTGGCCTATTCTTTGTACTGATGACACCATTGGCAAACTTGTGGGGACTAAACCCTCTTTTTTATATAGGAATAAATTGAATTTAAGGAGAATGCTATGCTATTCAAAAAGGGATGAACGGTCAATGCCTCTTGAACACACAAAACCATGTGGACGCTGTAATTATTGTAATTCTCTTGACTCCAGTCCATTTTTTGAACATCCTGACATGCACACTAACTTCAGCATACGTGCTGTAGCCACCTGTGATACTACCCATATAGTTTATCTGGCAGTGTATCAAATATGCGACGCATTTTATATTGGCAAAACCAATCGTCGTTTTAAAGACAGGATAAGAGAACATCTTTATCACATTAGGAAGGCTTCACCTCATAATGCTTTAGCTAAGCACGTAGCCCAAGCAGGTCCTGAACATTATTTTTTATTTAGAGCTCTTGAGAACATTAAACCCAATATACGAGGAGGTGACATCAGGAACCACACTGAGAGCAAGGAGAGTATGTGGATAGTTAGATTGAGAGCAGATAGGGGTTTAGGTCTCAATGAGAGAGCCTCTATCAAACCTATGTTAAACAAATGGAGGAATGTTTGTAGATTTTATAATAAATGAAGAAATATATATGGTTTTACCCCTTGCAACATATTTTTATTGACTGTATATATATAGATATACATATTTATATACACATATATTTTTTAGAGCATCTTGAGCGTTCATGGAAAGTTTTTATATATATTTTTTTATATCTACTTCGTTATTTCATATATTTCAGCATGTTTTTAAGCACATATTTTTTATGCTTAGATTATCTCATTTATTTATTTTATTTATTTGCAGTTGGTTTACCAGGATAGTCCATTGGGCCAAAAGAACCCGTTTTCAATGGAGTCCTGGGGAGAAAAGCTCCAATGTAGACAAAATTAGGTACATACAATAACTGCAATATAATTATACAGAGTAGAGATAAAAATGAATACATTTAGGCTTAAATTTGAGAAACATTCAAAGATGGGGAGAAAAGCTGTGACATAGACAGAATTAAGTAGATGCTATAACTACAAGACAATTATACAGAGTAGAGATAAAACATTAATACATTAGGCATAAATTTGAGAAACATTCAGAAATAAAAACAGTATTGAGATATGCAATCAGGGAAGTTATTGAAGAAGAAACTCAGAGGGTCTTTGTTAAATAACTATAGTGAGGAAACATAAGCTTTAATAGGATAAGTGTGAGGGGAGATGGAATGTTACAGATCTATGAGGGGAGGGAGCAAGAACAATCCCATTGGGATTTTAGATATGTATGAAGTGATTTTTTGAACATGTATTTGTTAGTGATAGTACGAATGGATGGAGGAAGTGAGTTCCATAGACGGGCAAGGTTAAAAGATAGTAAGTGTTTGCCTGGGGGATGACATGGTTTGTGTACTATTAATAGGTTTTGGTTGTTAAACCTTAGGACTCTGTTTGGTAGGTGCATTCTGAAGGCAGAAGACAGGGAGGGACAAAGAGAAGGACTGGAAATGAGCTTATGAGTGAAAGTCAACTGAATATATGTAAGCTGATTTGGTAATTCAAGCCAGTTTAATTTTTGAAGGGAAGAACAATGGTGGGTAGAGGACCTGTGGCTGTTGTCGAATTTGGCTATTTTGTTATAGCAGGAAGAAAGTTGTTTTTTTAGGGAGGCCTGAAGATTAGTCAGTAATGGAGCACCATAGAGAAGGGAGGGAATGAGAAAAGAGGAAGCGAGTGTGATTTTGGAGGAGCTTGTAAGGTATTGGTTCTGACGGTAGAGCATGCCTAGTTTTTGATGGGTTTTATATTTAGTAGTAGATGGGAATTGTAACTAAGTCGATTGTCAATTAGTACTCCTAATAGATTAGTTTCAGAGACTAGTTCTAGGGGTGTGTTATTTAGGCTGGTAATTGAGAAGGAGTTGGTATTGAAGGAGGTAGCTTTGGAAGGGTGAAAACCATAAGTTTTGTTTTGGAGGCATTGAGTGCTAAGTGGTTTATTTTCATCCAGTGTTCAGTTATTGAAAAGGCTTGCTGAGTAAGTTTTTGAAGCAGTGAGGGGGAGATGGCAGAGCAGATAATGGTGGAATCATCTGCATATTGAATGATGTTTGCAAAAGGGATAGATTGATGAAAGTCATTGACAAATATATTGAAGAGGAGGGGCCCAGAATAGATCCTTGGGGAACACCAGTGGGGTGCTAAGGAATGGGAAGTAGCCTTCTTCCATCTAACTGCTTGGTGTCTATTTGACAGATAGCTAGAAAACCAATTTATGGAAGAGGGAGAGAGGTTGAGTTTTGACAGTTTAGTTAAAAGCAGATTGTGTGAGATGGTGTCAAAGGCCTTGGATAGGTCAAGAAGTAGGGTAGAGACAATGTGTCCAGAATCACGTGCATTATTGACAGTCTCAAGAAAGGATAAGAGGGCAGTCATGGTACTATGGTTTGGCCTGAATCCATGTTGAGTAGGGGTTAGCAGGTTGTTATCTAAGAGATGTGGCAAGAGTTGGAGGTGAACACACTTTTCCAGAAGTTTTGAAATGGGGATAGAATAGCAATAGGACGAAAATTATTGATGTTGCAGTTGTTGCCTCCTTTATGAAGGGGGATAATGAATGCTTGCTTCCACAATGGAGGCATGGTGCATTCTTGGATGGAACGGTTTATTAGAATGCTAATGGGATAGGCAATGGCATCTGCAGCTATGTGTAGGAAATAAGAGGGAATGTTATCAGGGGCATTAGTACATGGCTTTAATTTCTGGAGGAGTTTCTTAATAGTGGTAGTAGATACAGGTTTTAAAGTGAATAGAGAGGGAAGTGGAGATGGCGAGTTTGAGGAGGGTTCAGTTGATGGGGAAGTAATAGTAGTGGAAGAGGTGGAAGATGGGTTATGTGAAGTAGAGATGGGGGTAGGGTTGATTGTGATAGGAGGAGGGGGTGTGTTAGATGGTTGGGGGGAGGATGAGAAGGAAGAGGTGAGTTTACTAATAGAGTCGATGAAAAGGAGTTAAACTGAATAGCTAAGTCTAGGTCTTGGATGTTTGGGTCTGGGGTAGGGGTGTGTGGTTTGCTGGGGTTGAGGAGGGTGGAAATTTCCTTCCAGAATCTTTGGGGTTGGTTTTATTATTGTTCTGGAGTGTGAAGAAGTATGTTTATCTATCAGAGATTATTAGCTTTTTTACTTTATTACGAAGGGTTTTATATGCAATATGTTTGTCTGGTGTCTTGTTTCTCAGATAGAGTCCCCAGGCTTTGTCTCTAAGCCTCATGGTAGAGAGAGTAGTTTTGGTTAGCCAGGGGGCTGAGTTAGTTTTTATTCTTTTTGTTCATAGAGGGGCTTGGGAATCAAGTATTCCTAAAAATGTGGAGTTAAAATGGGCAACTGCTTCTTCTAGGGGCAGTGTTTTTAAATTGTTCCAATTAATTGTTTTCAGGGAATCAATGAAAATTGAAGGGTTAAAGTTTTTGTCATTGCGGGTAGTGATGTAGTTGTGGGTGCGATTAGAGATGCAGGCGAGTCTGTGGGTGAAAGTGGGCAGGTGATCACCAAGAGGGTCGGGAAGAGTACCGCTGCTTGTAAAATAGTGGGGTGTGACACTAGAACCCAGTCAAGGATGGTGCCACTGGAGGGGTCTTTAGAAGGGTGAGTTATGGTGTTGATTAGCTGGGAGAAGTTGTATAGATTGATGTTAAGAGGGTTGGTTGGAGACTGGATGGAGGCCCAGTTAATATTGACATCTCCAAGAATTATGGTTTCTTTGCTAATATTGTCAGAGAGCCAGGAGAGGATATTTTCAAGTGTAGAAATATTGTCCCCTGGAGGAATGTAGAGGGATGCTAGGCAAATGTGTTTGTGTTTATTAACTTGGAGGAGAGAGAGCAGTAATTCAGCATTGTTAAATGTTGGGGTAGGTTTGTTATATGGGGTAACTAGCAAGGAAGAGGAATAAAGGAGGGCAACTCCACCGCCTTTCTTGTGGGTCCTGTCTTTTCTAATGATTGAGTAGCTGGGTGGAGTTATTTCAGAATCTTTTATGGAGGGCTTTAACCAAGTTTCTGAAATAGATAGTATATCAGGTTTGTTATGTGTGAGCCATGTGGGGGGGGACTTTATTCACTATACTTTGTGAGTTTAGAGAAGTAAAGTATATAGGCTTGTGTGGGGAGGAGGAGGAGGAGGGGCCGGGGTTAGGATGGACATCACCAGATAAAAGGCAGGTAAAAAGATGGAAGATGGGGTTTGAAAGATAGTTGATTAGAGTATTAAGATGGTTTGTGTCATCTGAAATGATTAAGGGGTGTTTATTTGTTATGGGGATAGAGTATTTCTGAGGGGTGAGGAGTTTAAATGAGAAGGTGAGGAGCTGTGTTATTGGGTGAAGATGGGGAGAGATGGGATAGTGTGATTGTGGGAGTGGGGTATTCAGGTGGTAGGTTGTGTGGTAAAGTTGTGGATGGTAAGAAATGACAGGTTGGGTGAGGTGATACAGGTATGATAGTTTAAGAGAAAGTGATAGAAGACATAGGATGGAATAAGGGTATGTAGGCATGTTGAGAAGGTTACTAGTATTGAGTGTTTTAATTGTCTAATATATATGATATAGTGCAAGGGATATGAAGAATTTAGCTAAAGTAGTGTAGAAAGAAAGAGATGTGGGAGTAGAGCTGGATGTAATTAGGATAGGTAGGTGAGTGAGTGTATTAGAAGTGGGATGTATTGAAATGTAGTGCCTGTGGGAGTGGTTTGAAATTGGATAATAGGCTGATGGGGTGTGTCACGGTGTTGGTGGGTGATTGGTGTAGAGAAAATGTGGGTGTGGAAACAAGAGGGATATAGCTAGATGCACTGGGGCGGGTGGGATTTGGGGCAGGGTAGGGGAGCAGAGTGAGCCCAAGGGCTTAACGGAGCGGGAAGACACCAGGAGAGGATCGAGAGCCTATCAGTGGAGCAAAGATTAGAGGAGAGTAAGTAGTGGCAGGGTAAGTAAGGAATACTATATATAATATGGATGGGAAAGTAAGAATGAAGATATTGGCAGAGTAAAAGCAAGAAATAAGTGAGGGAAAAGTAGTGACAGTGGGGAGGGGACGCCCTCTAGTGGTCAATGCAGAGAATGCACTAGGCCAACTAGGTAGGTCTAGGGGCTGAGTAAGATAAAATAAGGAAGAGCTGGTGAAACCCAGGGAAGAGATGGGAGAGAAGTGGATGGGAGAAAAGAGAAGTGTCTAGGCTGCTGGCTGACCTGGCAGGGAGATAGCTTGAATAACTAACAAATAAATAGAGTTCTAAGCAGTGGAGGCCCAAGTAGTATCACACACACATACTTTCTTAGTATCCTGTGGGAGACTTGTTCCAATGTCCAAGTGGGATTTGAGGCAGCAGAGCAGTATATTGCCTAAGCAAAATGTATGGATGAGGTAGGTGACCTTAGTTCATTGAATGTATCCACCCAGGCAAGGTCCCAAGGGAAAAACAGGGCAAAAACAACTGGAGACAGGAGGAGAGATGAGTAAGAGTTAGTCACACAGTAACAGAGACACAATGCAATACATAAAAGTGTTACTAAGCAGGTAAAATGATATGCTAAAAGTATTATCAATCTGCAATAAAATCTATGACTAAATACATGAAAAAAACTAAGCAGACTTCAACTATTAATACTGCAGAAAGCAGAATAACAATGTGTTTGTAGAGCACCATACGGTAGCGACTGGCAGGGCAATGAGAGGTTAGCACAGACACGTGGAGTTGGCGTATTACACCAGCGTTTGTTAGGGCTAAAACAGCTACAGAACAGTTCAAGAAGCAACCATGAACAGTTCCCTTTGACTAAATGTTGCACCAATGTAGACAAACAATGTGGGTATAAAAATAAACGGAATAATCCGTTTGCGATGTCCAGAACAGTAAAGCAATGGCCTCTAAATCAAATGGTGTGTTAATTGGCCCTACCAGGTATTATCGGCCGCTATTAAAGTCAAGCTATTAAAGTGTTGCAATAATTACAAATACTGATGCCTCAGCTTTCCAGAGCAGATAAAGTGTTATCAAGTCAGGAGCGAGCAGGGCAGTGTCGCACCACAGTCGGTAGCGACTATAGAGGCTTAGGTTCAAGCTAGTCAAACTGTAGGATTTACTTGCAATCACAGTAATGCATACTACGTTCCATCAAGCATAAAGGTAGTACAAGAGGTCTACGTTCAGAAGGAACAGTGTGGGTAGTGGAATTATATGGCAAACTCTAAGCGGGAGTCGCTTGCAAGTAATGAGCTCTTAGGCTCTGTATTCAGCAGTCGTTTTGACCAATACTCTCTTAAGCACTCTAAACAGCAGTCGTTTTGAGCAATACACAATAAATCAAAAGCACATGAGTGATACATTCAAGCGCAGAAAACGACAGTGTACAATTGGAAAGACAAGTATTTTATGACCAACATATTCCCATACCATGACCAATACACTTTAAGTTCCCTAAACAGCAGTCGTAAAATAGCGACGCATATTTAAACCAAAACACATGCTTGTTACAGTCTATAGCAGCAAACAACAGTGAACAAATAGAAATACAAGCATAATATGACCAACAAGTTCCTATGCCATGACAATTTAGGGGAAAAGGCCCCGATAACAGAGTTGCGATATGATCAGGATCTACTTACACTAGGAGCGCACTCCTAACCAGGCACCAGCAGCAGCCGAGAGGGAGTTTAAAAATGGCGCCTTAAGGAGGGGGGTATAAATAACTTCCAGGCAGAAGTAAAAGGGAGGTGGGGAGGGGCAAGGGATACAAGCTAGTAGGGACAGCCGAAAGGTCCACAATCATATGATACAGGAGGTAAGGATGTGCGACGGATCGCAGAGTCTAAGGGGAGGGAGAGAGAATTATGAATGCACTAGTAGGCTAGGTGCGTGGGACAGAGGTAGCATGAGCAGTATATCATCATTTGCATATATCTCATGAATATGTAAATAAGAAGTAGCTTTTGATAGGCCATTAGGAGATGTTTTAACTGTATAAATGTAGCCTATGTACTTGAAGGTCTTTGTTACATGATCTCAGAAGCTCAAATGAATGAGTGAAAGTGCTTATCTGACCTGCAGTGGAATTAAAGTTGGATTTTAACCTGAGGATTTTGCCTTTTCATTTATACTTGTGACTGCATCAGCCAAGCTGCTCCTTTTGGTTTCATTAACATTATTCAAGTTTATTTGGAGCACTGGGCGTTTATCCTTTTAGTCAGCGAGTGGTTTGTTCCTGTTTTCTGTTTTTCAAAATGTCTTCACATTTCCTTAGTCAACATGAATAAACTGCACTAGATTTATTTGCATATATGTGTAGCAACACTCTTCATGGATAACTGCTATAGAGCTATGAAACCCCAGCCTATGAATACCACTCTAAAATTTCAAACATTCTACAATTTTGAAATGGTTATACAGGATGAGGACACTCACAATGACCAGATAGTGAAACAAAGCTGAAATCATAGTTACAGTTGTGAAGCATATGTAACAATTAAGGAATTATAATCATATTTCCAAACATTATCATTTTTCAAAGGAATCCAAACAGGCATGTAAGGTACAGTAAAATGTGATACATAGGGAGTGAGGACAGGATGTAGAGAGATGTGCACAAAATTATGTAAGAGAAGTATGAGATGCCCTTGGGAACATGGAACGAAATAAAGAAAATTACAGAGCTATAAACAGTAGTTTAGAAAGGAAGAAGATGAATAAAAAAAAGTACTGAATAATACAGTTTGACTAATAACGTGAGGAACAAACAGATAAATGAAGAAAGGATAGGTCTACAGTAAGTGAAAAGGAATGTAAAATGTAACTGTGAAGAACATTACAGAAAGATAAAGGTTGCTTCAACAGTAATTTTTGGATGTTGATGGGCTAACTTGTGTGAGTGGAGGGATGCTTTTACTAACATGCATCCATAAAACATTTACAGTTACTAATTCTATAAAGGTGTTATTCTGTTTGCTTTCTCAGTTCCTGAGATAGATTGTTTTATTTACAGGGATAACTTTATAGAAGGACATTCTGCCAAAAGCCTTTTTAAAGCAAGACCTGAATATTGCTATAAAATCTGTTGAGGTACAAGACAGTGGTGTGACCAGTGCTACATTATGATACAGGAACCTGGGCAGTAAAGGCAGAGCAACTGATGAAGCTAGAAATGATGGAGATGATGTGCCACAGACAGCTGGTAGAACGTACATTATGGATAGATGATGAAATGAGGACAATAAAACAGAAGCCAAAGTAGCTTGAATTGCAGAGAAAAATCAAAGAGAACAGATTATTGTAGTTCAGGCACATGTGCAGAAAATCTGAAGACAATCTGGTGAAGAAGATTTGGGACAGAGAGGAAGAAGCCAAGAGGAAACAAGGGCATCCAGCAATGACATGGGAGGATTGCATGACAGAAGACCTGAGAAAATCAGACATGATTGTTGAAGAAGGTAAGAGAGTGGCATTGTATTGAGAGACATGGCGACAGTTGTCATGAAAAGCCACATGTAAAAACAGAAAAAAGGGTTGATGATGCTGATTATATCTCTAAAGTCATATGCAGTGAATTTTATGTGGTGGTTACAGTACAGAGTGGGGCAGTATATGCAACTGAGCAATTTGTAGATGAGATATAACAGAGAAAATGTAGCGTTTGCCATACGATCTTTTTTATGTAGTGTTTTCTGCCTATAATAGTGTAGGTAGTAGCTGTAGCATAGTTCCACACCCTCTCTCCCTACTGTTGTCTTGTTCTTAAATTTGGTGGTTTTGCAGTTGCCCGCTCCTACTGTAAATTTGATCTGGGACACTCTTCCCAGTACAGTCTCAGCTCATTCTACTTAATACAGAAAGAACATTTGGGAAGGCCAACTGCCTTAGTTTCTTAATGGAAAACTCCACCTTCTCTTACAGTTTAACACAAACATTAGGTTTCTTTTCTCCCTACAGTATGATTCCAGCATTGTGTAGGTACCAGAAACCTGCTTATACTTTTTAAAACGTTTATTTCCTTGCATTGGAGTCCAAAAGAAGGGAAAGCCCACCTACTTTTTTGAAACTCATCTCCTCACATACTTTGCAGAGAAATCTGTCTCCACTGGCATGACATATCATAGACACAGTTAAATCTGTTGTTTACCCTGTCAGGTACTTCAGGTACTACTGTCAATCTCTGATAGTCAATTAATCCTGCAAATGTCAGGAACACATCAGCTGATATAAAAAAGACAGAAAGCTGTGGAACTGTGTTCTGCTGCTTTTATTGCAGAGGGGAGGAGAACTTAACATTTTCCTTTCATAGCAAAGCAAAGCAATTAGATTAGGGATTCAAAGGCAATTGCCATCTCTTCTGACAAATTTACATAAGCAACAGCACAGTATTGAAATGCTAAGCTTTAAATGCTATTTATAATAGTTTATATGTTAAGATAACTTAAATGTAGTATCAAAGATTTCTGTGACATTTAGAGAAAAGTCAGAAAATATTTTTTCTTGTAAAGTATCAATGCATTTATCATTTTCAAGCCCCTCCCCCCAACAAACACACAGGCCAGAACTGCAGAAAGGGGAGACAAGTGGCAACCCTATCAACTAAATGCACTGATACTGTTCATAAAAAGGTCTTTTATGCTTTTTTGTGACGTGCTTCCAGAGGGGGATGCATATTTGGTACATGCAGATCCACCGTGAGAGATTCCCACTGACTTTAAGTCATTCCTTACAATGTTAGAGTGCAATCATAATATACAGCTGAATGTAATTTAACATTTTATTATATGCCCTTGCATTAAAAACACTAAGAAAAGGAAATCAGAAGTGTTTAAATGCATGCACACACAGTCATGCTTTTGTACACATGTACTTTATACACATACACATATACAGAAACACACACACGCACACACACACACACACACACACACACACACACACACGCACACACACATACATGCACACACGCATACACAGTGTGTGTGTGTGTGTGTGTGTGTGTGTGTGTGTGTGTGTGTGTGCACAATATGTGTGCATACAATGAATTATTTATAATAAACAACATAGTATAGTTAAGCATTATTAATGTAGACATTCTAGTAAATGTTGATCAATGATTTACTTGGTCACTGTCACACATTGGCTATGTGTTGCACATGCAATCTTGGTAAGTGTCTTTATGTCAGTATTTTTTTTTCTTTGTATTGTTAAGTGCATTAATAATTGTTATTATCTTTGCCACTGTAGCCTAAGTTGTGGCTGAAAAGGGTCTTGGGACCAGTTCACTCTCCTGGTTACCAAAGTATAAATAAATATGAAATAGAAAAACAGAGGGTGAACATGACAGAAATAACTCAGGAAATAGTAAAGCACATTTTAAGTCTGCATCATTCATGAGAGAGAAAATTCCTCTCACTGAAGGCATTGGGAAGTAACGGACAAAGTTTAGAGTCCTACCACTTGTCACTTGTAAATGTACAGCAAGGATCATTTACTGCAGTGAAAGTTTTTACACCTCAGCATGAGAGTGTGGGGGAGGGTTTGTCAAATCTTTTAGGTCTACAGTACTCATCTTAGAAAAACCTGTTATTTATCTGCTTTCTTTTGCTGCAATTAGCTAACAGCTATTTATAGCATAGAACAATCTCTGACAGACACATAAATGAGGCTCAGTCAGGTAAACATAGAAGCAGCTCTGTTACAGAAGGTGTGTTTAGATGACAGGGTTTTACAGTACTGCCATTCAGTCTTAATGGCATGAGAAAACTGTACCACTTCCTTATTTCTAGCATAAGTCATATAAAGAGGACTTGAAATGTATTCTGGGAATAAGGAATGAAAGAAAGAAAACGAGTTCACATTACCAAGGCAGGCCCCATCATCTGCTATTTTGAGAGAAAAAAATGTTTTTGAGTTCTAAGATGGAGTTTTCCTTTAACCTTGAATTATCTTCTGTTCCTCCTTTCTCTCTTCCACTCTACAGTATTTGTGTTTCCTCCTCCTTCTCATCTATCACTTCATCTTGCTTTTTCAGCTACTTGTTCTCTAAATTTTTCAATTGCATCTTTTCTGCTGCACTTATTACTGCTTGTTTTTAGCCTGTTTAAATTGTGTTATTCTAAGCCTCTTGTGTTATTCTAAGCCTCTTAGTTTTAGTACTGCCATTCAGTCTTAATAGCATGAGAAAACTGTACCACTTCCTTATTTCCAGCATAGGTCATATAAAGAGGACTTGAAATGTATTCTGGGAAGAAGGAATGAAAGAAAGAAAATGAGTTCACATTAACAAGGCAGGCCCCATCATCTGCTATTTTGAGAGAAAA
Source organism: Protopterus annectens (assembly GCF_019279795.1). Classification (NCBI taxonomy): domain Eukaryota; kingdom Metazoa; phylum Chordata; order Ceratodontiformes; family Protopteridae; genus Protopterus; species Protopterus annectens. Next base: position 30,940,380 of record NC_056742.1, on the reverse strand, counting down.
AATATGTTTTTGAGTTCTAAGATGGAGTTTTCCTTTAACTTTGAATTATCTTCTGCTCCTCCTTTCTCTCTTCCCACTCTACAGTATTTGTGTTTCCTCCTGCTCCTCCTCTATCACTTCATCTTGCTTTTCAAGCTACTTGTTCTCTAAAGTTTTCAATTGCATCTTTTCTGCTGCACTTATTACTGTTTGTTTTTAGCATATTTAAATTGTGTTATTCTAAGCCTCTTAGTTTTAGTTTAAGCACTTGGGCTTTAGGCCTACCCCTTAGCTCTCTGGCTTCTCTCCCTCAGATTTTGACAAATATGGATGGACAATTTTCTACGGTTTCTCCTGCCAGCCTGGTTGATATGGGCATCCTGAGACAGTGTAGCAACTGCCTCATATACACTGACAACCATCTGCTACCACCACCTAGGAACACAATTTGTGAGAGATGCAATTACATTAAGAACATAAAGTCTATGCTCTTTCCCTCACAAGCTAGTATATATGGCACTGAGAAGGTTATCAACACAATCACTGCACCTCAAACACCACACACAACTACACAACACACACCAACATATGTGGAGGTGCTCAACAAAAACATACCCAGATAAAGGAGACCTAAGAGGCACAAAAACACGTGAACTTCACAACCCTCCACACCACATACCACACATAGTCCACACACCTGTGTCTCGCAACCACAAAGACCTAACAATAAACCCAACTTATTAGTCATAAGAGACTCATAGGTTCATAGGTTCATAGGTAGGTACTAGGCTATTGGCCCTAAGGCCTATATAAGCCTACCCAAAAGGTACCCTGGCTTTCGCCACCCAAGAAAATTATTTTCCTGTGCCACTGTCGAGCAGAGCCACAGAAGTGATCCCAGGGGTGAATTTCCTATCTCCCATCCAATCATCAAGATTTTTCTTGAAGAGTGCTAATGAGGAGCTTTGTTTGATATAGATAGGTAGTTTGTTCCAGAGTATGGGAAGTCTCTGGGACAGGAATCTATCCCTCCAGCATGTTCTGTTTATTGTGGTGACAAGGTTTAGGACCCTAGAGTGTGTAGCTTGTAGGGATTGGGATTTCTTTAAATGGAGCATGTCTAAAAGCTCTGGGTTTGACATAGCTTTGTGTGTTAGGCAGAGATCGCCTCTGAGTAGGTGATATGCAATGGAGTAAAGCTGCAGTTTTTTGAGATGGTCTGCGTAGGTCATCTGTTTGAGGCTGGTAATCCTCTTTGTGAGGTATTTCTGCAGCCTTTCCAGTTGTTGTAGATATCTTGTGAGGTACATACCAAAAGGGCATTGTACTCTATAATGGGTCTAATGAGTGATGAGTAGAGGGAACAATGACCTCTTTTTTCCTGGATGAGAAACCTTTTGTGATGAGGTGTGCCATGTAGAAGGATTTCCTGACAACTGTGGCAATGTGATTGTCAAAGGAGAGGCTACTGTCCACCTGTGTCCCAAGGTCTCTTATCACACTTTCAGTGTTAAGTAGACTACCGCCTATGTGGTAGTTCATGGGTACAGAGTTTTTACCAAAAGGGATGACAATACATTTTTTGGCATTGAGCTTCAGGCCATGGCTTTGACACCAGTCATCTGTCTCATCGAGGTCCTTTTGTAGGCTGTCCACATCTTTTGGAGTTTTGATTATGGCTCCTAGTTTGCAGTCATCTGTGAACTTCATTAGCCAAAGACCTTCTCTGCTAGCCTGTACTTCAGAGAAGTAGATACCAAACAGGAGAGTACCCAGGACTGAACCCTGTGGTACTCCACTTGTCACTGGTCTGAAGTTGGATTTGGAGTCTGCTAGTTTCACAGTGTGAGTTCTGTCAGTGAGCTAGTTGGTAACCCATCTTGTGACATATGGATTTATACCTAGTGTAGTGAGTTTATCTATAATTCCAGAGTGGGGGATGGTGTTGAAAGCCTTGGAGAGATCTAGATAGGCTGTGTGAACCACCTTACCCTCATCTACAGCTTTGGTGACTGCTTCAAAGAAGTCTATCAGGTTTAGGAGACATGATCTGCCTTTTACAAACCCGAACTGGGTGGGATCATGAGTTTGGGGATTACCAATGTCATTGTTCATAAGTTCCATGATGATACGTTCCATACCCTTGCAGACCAGGCTCGTTAGGCTAATGGGGCGATAGTTTCTGAGGACTGTGGTGGCTCCATTCATTGGGCACATAGCCTGAGATGAGGCTATGATTGAACATGGTACTTAGGTGGGTTCCAGTTAATTCTGTAATTCATGTAGAACACAGCCTTGGATGCTGTGTTCTTGGCTTTGGCTAGTGTGTTTTTTACCTGTACAGCCATGATTACAGGAACTTTGCATTCTTCTGGTACAGAAATGGGCCCTTTAGGGGATGACAGGGGGGTAAAGTTAGCACTAAACCTATCTGCCAGGATGTTGGCAATATCAGTTGGTTCTGTATATTTAGTGCCATTGTGCTGTAACTCAGAGCAGATCTGAGTATTGTCATTGAGATTCTTGACATAGCTATAGAATGCCAGTGGTGATTTTGTTTTCCTAACTAGCTTTGGAGTATTTTAATAGGGATCTCAGCTTCTTACTGAGGCTGACCAGGGAGCTTCTCCAATCATGGGATTTTACTCTTTTTTGCAACAGTTTCTTTCTTCTGTTGTAGAGTTTGTTTATGGCAGGGGACCACCAGATTGGCTTCCTTTTTATGGAGGATAGCACCTTGGTTCTGTTAGGGATTGCATGATCCATGCACTCGTGTAAGTGCTTATAAAGTGCATTTGTGTAGGATTCAGCAGTCATACCTCTATTGTCCATCAGCATGGGTGTCATGAAGTTTGCCACTTCTGTCTTAAGAAGCGTGAAGTTGGCTTTGGAGAAATTTTTTACTGTGGTTTCCCTAATGGGGGTGGGGGAGGGATGTCTAGGGTGATGAGCTTATGGTCGAATCTGACCAACGAGGAATTGACCTCTGGTGTGGAGCACCAGTTGCCCATGTTGGTAATAACCAGGTCTAGGATATTGCTGCCCCTGGTGGGGGTGTGGATAAGTTGATCCAAGGCATTGGAATTTATGAATTCCAGAAAACATTGAGCACACGAGTTGGTACATGAGTAGTTTTCCCAGTTAATGTTGGGGTAGTTGAAATCACCTATTATTAGGGTGTTAGGTTGTACCCTAATATTTTCCAGTGTATCAAGAAATGAGGAGTGGGAATCCTGGGGCATGGTGGGGGATCTGTAGCTAGCTACAATTTGGATTGCGGTCTTGCCCAGAGTTAGTTGCACTTGGATAATCTTGGATGCATTATGCTGAGCAACTAGCATGGAGGTGTGGATATCCTTAGTGAATATGGACACACCTCCACCTTTAGTGTTTCGGTCCAGGTTAGGTGGCTGAAAGGTGTGGTATGAATTATAGCATGGTAATGCAGGGGTACTCTCTGGAGCCTTGAACCAGGTCTCTGTCACTGCACAGATGTTGATGTTCTCCATTTTAAGGAGTGCCACGAGTGAGTGCATTTTGAGGTTTAGACTTCTAGCATTGAGTAGCAATACCCTCAGATTCTTGTTGCTTGTACCTGTTACTCCATTGTAAGACACACAAATGTGCCTCTCACCAGGCTGAATAAGAACAACGTCACGGTTACTTGTCTGTCAGGTGAAAAAATCTGCCATATCACACATGCACTCAAGTCTCTCAACAACAGGTACTGTTATGACTCTGTTATAATCCATGTTGGGGTGAATGAATTGAGACGTACCTCCCTGGACTATACATGAATGAGCTCACTGAGTATGTGTCCCAGGCAAGTATGTCCCTAGCCATAAGCAGCATTTTACTGTCACCAAGAATGATGCCTCAATACAAACAGAAAATGATTGGCTTTAACAATTGGCTTAGTTTCTGGTGTCATTCCAGGGGGATCCAGTACCTAACATCCTGAGAAGATATGGCAGACCATGATGTTTTGCTAGAGATGGCCTGCATCTGACTCACTTGGGATTCAGGCTTCTGACAATGGCCCTTGCCTCCACCATAGTGCCTTTTTTTAAGAAAAGTCCTGAGGTCGATAAAACCAACAAACATTTCCACAAAATGCAAATTACAGGTCATGCTGTGAAATGCTAGGAGTCTAAACATGAAACTGCACTCATTGCAAGCATTCTTAACCCTGGAAGATGCTGACATTTGTGCAGTCACAGAAACCTAGTTCAAAGCTGAGGAGAGCCCCCCTGCCTTACCTGGTTACTCATTCTAATATACATTCAGACCCCAAACTATGGACAGCAAAGCCAAAGGAGGTGGAGTTTCAATGTATATTAAAGACACACACACACACCTCCAGGCTGGTCAAACAGTATGATGCACAGGAGACACTCCAGGTGCAGTTAACTATTGACAAGACCCATATTCAAATCATAGCTAGCTAAAGGCCCCCCAAATTTCAATCAGGATGCCCACTCCACCTATCTGGGCCTTTTCTAATCTATCAAGATTCAACCCTTCACCCTGATCCTTGGTGACTTTAACTACCCACCAATAGACTGGAAAATCTACTCATGCCAGAATGAAAATGCCCAGAGATTCCTCAATTTTATCAATGCAAATGCCTTGGAACAGCTAGTCGATACCCCCACAAGAGGTGATAATATCTTGGATTTGATATTAAACAGCATAAGTAACCACTGTGGCACCCCTACAGTATCATCCTCCCTGGTACTATCTGACCAGAGAAGCAGTAAGCAGTCGCTTTCAAAGTCTGCATCTCCTTTGACCCCACCCCCTCTAGCTAGGGTCACACACAAGATCTTCTCCAAAGCTGATTACAACCTCCTGCTGGATGTCATAAACAGCTTCACAGCCCACTACACCCTCTGTTGGGACTGGGACCAATGTCCAAATCTACACCAAAGTACTATACGAGCACTTATATAGATGCATGGAATCAGGAATACTTGACAGGATGAAATCATCCTCTGCAAGGAAGAGTAAACCTGTCTGGTGGACATCTGCAATAAATAAACTCTATAACAAAAGGAAAAAAAATGCTGCCCAGGACAAAGAAGGAGCAGGTGCCCAATTGGAAGCAATTTCTCCTTAGCCTGAACAAGCAAATAAGAGCACTAGTGAAATGCTCTAAAGCCAACTTAGAATCCAAATTGGCCACATCTACTAGACACAATCATAAGGCCTTCTTCACATATGTCCACAATCTCAAAGGAAGCACCCAGATCTGTTCAGAACTGGTGGTCAAGGACACCACAAACACAAATGCTGTAGATATAGTCAACCTACTGGCTGACAGATTCAGTGAAAACTTTACTCCTCTGTCTCCCCCATCAGTAAATCAGGACATCCCCAGTACCTGCTTCCATCCCCTTATCTCTAGGGAGCAGGTCATCACTGCCCTCTCAAAGGCAAAAAAACAACCTGCATGGGACCCAATAACATCCCAGGCTGCATCCTACATGAACTCAGGCATGAACTTGCAGCACCATTAGGCATTCTATTCAACCAAAGCCTGAGTACCGGCTTTGTCCCAGCTGAGTGGAAGCCACTGTCATCCCTTTGCACAAAGGTAGAGAATCCACAAATCCAGGAAATTATAGACCAATCAGCCTAACTAGCCTGATATGCAAGGCCATGGAATGGATTATCATGGACCTCATTAACAAGGACATTGGCAACCTCCAAACACTCAACTCCAGACTCATCCCACACAGTTTGACTTTGTCAAGGGGGGGGGTCATGTTTGTTAAATCTGTTTGACTTCTTTGAGACAGTCACCAAAGCTATGGACAAGTGGAAGATGGTGCACACCACCTACTTTGACCTGGCCAAAGCCTTTGACACTATTCCTGACTCGAACATAACAGATAAAGTCTCTCAACTAGGCATCAATACATATGTTATCAGATGGGTAGCAAATTGGCTCACTGAAAGAACCCACCTAATCGAAACAGGGGAAACCACCTCAAGCAGTAGACCTGTAATGAGCAGCGTACTCCAAGGATCAGTCTTAGGGCCTCTGTTATTCAGGATATACTTCTCTGAGGTGCAAACCAAAACCAGTGGGCTATGGCTGACCAAATTTGCAGATGACTGCAAGCTGGGTGTGGTCATCAATTCCCCAAGTGATGTGGACGTCCTCCAAGAGGGTCTCACTCAAACAAATAATTGGCGCCAGAAACATGGCCTCAAGCTGAATGTCAAAAAATGCATCATCATCCCCACATATTATTGTCCTAAGCATGCAATTACTCGTGAGGGATTTGGGCACCTAGGTTGATAGCAACCTGACCTTTGACCACCATGTTGCTTCCATTGTATGGAAGGTTTTCTACATGGCCTACCTCAGAAGTAAGGGTATCTCATCCAGGGACAAAGAGGACATAACATCCCTGTATTCTTCCCTTATAAGGCCAATTATTGAGTACAATGCCTCCTTCAGCATGTACCTCGCAAAACACATGCAGCAGCTGGAGAGACTACACAGGTTCCTCACTAGAAGAATCCAGGGTCTCAAACATCTGCCCTACATAGATAGGCTAAAAGCTCTGTCCCTCTACTCATTTTCATACAGGTGACCTCTCTCTGGCATACAAAGCAATCTCAGACCCTGCCTTGATGGGGCTGCTGCATATCCACAAGTCAAGCTCCACTCAAGTAACCCACACACATGACCTCAACCTGGTCTGTGACATTAACGGGACTTGTTGGCAGGACAGATTTGTGTCCCAGAGACTCCCCCATCTGTGGAATAGACTCCCTCTCCACATCAAGCAGAGTACCTCATTATCCCTTTTCAAGTGCAACCTGAGTAACTGGATGGGAAATGGAAAATACACCCCTGGGATTCCACCTGTGTCCCTGCTGAACAGGGGCCTTGGGTGCTGATTTGTCTAAATATTGGCTAAACTCTTGGCTAACCTTATAAGGGCCTCAGGGCTAATGGCCTAGTGACTTCCTATGATCCTATGAACATTTGATGATGTTAGGAGAAAGATTAATGAAGCAACAAATTTCATGCATGGTGGTGTTGGCAGGGTTCTTTTGTTACTTGATAATTTAAGTCAGTTACAGGGGGAAATGTATTTCAGTTCAGGAGTAAGTACTCATTTGGCTAATGCTGCCCCCCCCCCCCATCACAAGTGAGGTTTTTATTAACTGAGTAGAAAGCTTTAAGCTTGAGTATGTTGTCAACTGTGTATTTTGTCTGAACAGAAATGTTTCTAAGAGTCTGTCAGTAATGATCCCCTTACTTTGGTAGAAGTATCCTTCCTTTCTGTTTATGTGACTGTATAGTTGACATATACATGTCTAGGGGTAGAGGGTGTGGGGGAGTGTCAAGTCTTCTTGCAAAATGAACTTGTTGTTGAACCCTCCTCAATTTAAATATCATGGATTCAAAGGGAAGCTTGGGCTTATTGCCCCATTTTGAAATACCACATTCTAGAAATAATATATTTATATTTTATTAAGCCATTAACTGACTGAATTTTAAATACAAGTCCATTCCTTTCTGAATGCAGATAAAGCTCATTGTGTCTTACAAAGCATGACTAATGTATTATGGAGCCTATGTCAGGCTGATTCTATTTCTATTTTTTTAGTGCATCTGCAATTAGCTAGTGGTATGCTATTCTATTCATATCTACAATTATATTCATATCTACAAAGCTGAATGAAGTGATATTTTTTGCTGAAGATCAGTTATTTCAGACTACTTCACAGGCATGGTCAAGGTCAATCCACTCATGTTCTTTAATGAAGAAAGCATATGGTAACATAATGAGCAGAGAACAAGGTACATGAGAGCTAATTTATCAACTTATTAATAATGAAAACATTTCTAGTTATTAATGACTTTTGTTCAATCCAGCTGGAGCACTTCATATACCGAAATTATTCTTTGTTGGCTTATTTAAGGACATTCCAAACTAATTAGGTTTGTAAAACCACTTATTTACTGGTAAGGAAAAGGACATTAAGTTTATTAGTCTATTTTAACAGATTCTTTGCCAAAAGCAATAGATAGTATATTTTCAAGACATATATTCCAGAAAGTGATCTTGGTATTTCTTATGTCTTATGAACTATTTCTGCTATGAACAAACACATATATACATATACATTCATATACATATAGACAAAGGTCTTGTATCAAAAATCCAAAACACTGATGCCAAAAGTATAGAAAAAAATCTGCAAAATACATATATAAGTTCTGGGATCATGTTTAAGTGGGGAAAGGGCAAATTCCCTCTTCTTACTGTACAAGCAGTTTTCAATATTAAGAGACTTCAATATTTTTAGCCATTCAATATTCTGTGTTTTTGATTGCACTACATTTTATTGAATGCTACTTTGGTCAATAAATTGTAGTGCAGTGTAGTTTGTGTGAATACAACATTGAATTGCATTTTGTCTGCAAAGCTAAGGGTGTGTATTAGGGATGTGTGTGTGAGTAGAGGGTTAGAGTTTAAGAAATTGTTTGTGAGAGGATAGGTATAGTGTGTGTGCGAGTGAGTGTTTGATTTAGGTTTAGAGGAAGGGTTAGCAAAAGAAGTGAACAGGTTTACTGTATGTGCAAATTTTTGCAGGTTAGGGTTACAGCAGAGGATAGGTAAGGGATATTGATATAATGTATGTAAACAAGTGTTTGCATGTTACAGTGTTATGGTTAGGGCAGTGATTAAATAAGGGGTTACGTTTAGTGGTGTGTATGTGTGTGTGTGTGTGTGTGTGTGTGTGTGTGTGTGTGTGTGTGTGTGTGTGTGTGTGTGTGTGCATGTGTGTGCTTGCGTGTGTGTGCGTGTGTGTATGCGTGTGTGCGCGTGTGAATTTATGTGTGGTGAGGCTCTGAGATGTCTTGTGTAGTGGTAGTGTTATGGAAAGGGTTTTGTTTCTTTCTGAGGTAAGATATACAGCTAGATTAGGGGCAGGGTAAGGTTAGGGTTAGTATACATTATTAAGGTGGAGTTGGGAGGTATAGCTCCTTTCCTGCCCAAAAGGCAGCTACAGAGAAACAAGCTTACTACTCATTGACACAAAGCAGGACATACTGCTATGGACCCAAATGTTATACTACAGGAGCCTTACCATAATGTCAATGATATTATTAAATGCTGTACCTAAAATCATACACTGATGCAACATAGATATGATGATAGTTTGTTTTGTAAACCATTTTGGTGGAACTGCAAAATCAAAAAGACTATATAGCTGGAAAAAATATATCAAACCACATACAAAAATAATCCTTAGTTAGGAAACAAACCTTTTCTAAACAAATAACACACAAACACCTTACTAACCAAGCAAAATGTCAAGACTGGGGATGAGAAAAGATTGCAATTAGAAACATAGGACAACAATAAGGTGTTTATTTGTTAAACAATTGCATGTTGTCTTCAAGTCACATAAATATAGAGCCTTGGCTGTGACATACATATTAATCATTAGTGTTGCTGAAATTGGAAAAAAATATATGAGGGTGGGAGAAGAATGAAAGGGCGGAACCAGCTCACATATCTCAGTGTGTGAGAGAAGGAACACAAACATGCTAAAACCTGGTCCACTAGCTTTCCTTAACTGAAATGAACAAGGGTTGCCACCTTTTGCTGTGGCTAAAACTGGACTTAGGCCACACCACTTTCACCCCACCCACTTCCCAACCACTTTCTTCCCATTTTGTGATGTCATCATCATGTAAACAGAGGGGGAGCACCCTCTTTTTCCATTTGTAATGCCTTTTTTTTTATACGGGATTTACTATGCTTTTTGTAAAAAAATAAAAAAGCACAGTAAATCTGCAGATTTAACAAACTCTGGTAGTCTGTTTCTTTTTTCAAAACAGAATACTGAAGTTTGTACAGAGTTTCACAGACTACTGGACAATCAGTTTGATTTTCAGATAATCCAAGAAAAAAAATAGATAGGTGGCAAAGCTAAAATGAACTAATAACTTACATCATGCACATTGCATACCTGACATTAGCATGTGAGGACAAATGATGGAGACCACTAGAAAACTCCAAACCCTACCACAGCTAGTGGCATTACTCATAAAGCTTGACTTTGTCTGTAAGGGAATTTATTTGCTGTTGGGTTTTTACCCCAAGGAAAAATCATACGTAAAAGAAGCACATAGGGGAGGCTTGATTCTCAGATGTTGGCCTTGAAGCACAAAGAAAATATTAACAGACATGAAGCAAAAGCTGGAATTATGTTGTTCAATAAACAAGTTATTCTTATCTGAACACCAATTATTATCACATAAATTTTAGACAGAGTTTTATCAGTGGCATTTTGATTTACATTTGTGAATTAATAATTCCAAGACCAATTTCAAAAATGAAAATGGATAGAGTTAGGCGATGCGTAAGTGTAGCAGTCTCAATGATAAATACTACAGAAGCAGTAGATTCATTGTCACTGAACCAATAATTTAAGAGTGTATCCAGACAACATTTCATAATAATAACAGCAGTGAATAGGAAGTCATCTTGTCAGCAGTATTTTGATTTTACATAACAAGGACTAACAATGGAGAATTATAATCTGGTATTAGCAATCCTTGGATATCTCTATGAAAAATTTCATTTCTGAAACAAATAAGTTACTGGTTTTGTATAGTGCAATTAATCAATTTTTTAATCATAACATTCAGTCACAACAATTTAGAATAATTCTGAACTGCTAAGTATATATTTTGCTAGAGGAAATAATTTGATTTATGATATATTCGGAAGGTTAGACAACATGGCATAATAATGTATTTTGAGGAAATGAATAGCATTAATTGACATTTTATTTAATAATATTTAACATTCTTCCTTTTAATTCCCCATCTCCATCAGTCCCATCACGTATAGCTTTCCATGTAGAATAGAATTACTGGATCATATTTGCTCATGTTGTATCCTGAATCCAATTGTACATGCTTTGATTAGTTTTTCTACATGTAGCATATTTGTATATTATTAGTGTACGCTATGCAGTTTTATTTCTTGCTACACATTGAATCTCATTGTACTTTATTTTGTTATTACAGTAGATTTTCTACTATTTCTCCCTGACTGAGACTGAAATATGGTCACTTGTGATTAATTCAAATAAATAAAAAATATACACATGCTGTCCTCATTTACTGTATCACACACAATTCACTATATCATTTACAAACCATTGTGATATGTCACTTCTTTGTAGATTATTGTGTTGGTAAAAAAACAAGCAAACAAACAAAAAAAAACAAACTTACCTGGACCATACAAAACTGATGGTGTTGTCATACTAGCACACTTCAATCAGAATTATCTTGCAATAATATCAAATACCATGTATAATTTCATCGATTACCTTTCTGGTAACATGATTTTGGCACAGGTTAGTCAGTAGCTAAAGCCACTAGTTTGGTTGATCCTGCAATGCAAGATTGTCCCAAACAAATCATCTGCCAGCATGCTTAGCTGACTAAAATATATTATATTGCTTTTTTCCTGGGTAATTTAGAAATGCTATAACTTGCTTCCCCACAATATAAAACTTCAAAACAAATCTTGACTACACTTTAGAGACAGAGGATGTCACAAGGGTGTATTTAGCACATTAATCATTACAATCTTTGTTTAGAAGTAATGTTATAAATAGTTTAATTAACTACTAATTTTCAAAATCGAAAACAAAACAGACTGAGAAGTAAAACTTAATTTCAGGGGTACCAACAGCTAATGAATGATCCACACCATTGTAACTCCTTCCTTCCCTTTGTAGTGCTCATTCCCTCCATACTACCATGCCTGTCAGTTAATACTGTGGGAATAGAGTGCAGGTATTGCACAAGCTGTAATATCAGGCTGAGAAAAAACATATTTGTTATCATTCAGTCTTATACATGGTGATGCAGAACCTACAAATGATAAATGAAAATGACCTTTGGAAAGACAGCCATTCCTGGAAATTACTGCATTGATAATGATTGTGTCTTCGGCTTTTCCTGGTTAGGGTTCGCCACAGTGGAACTCCGGTCTGCTAATGATTGGCAGTAGAATGTTACGTGTTGGCTTGCTGGACCTAACGCACAACCTTCAACGAAGGAATGCCCATTCACACATGTCACCACACAGAAGATGCTCTAACTGAGAATCGAACAGGCAACATTTAACTGTGAGGCAACAACGCTACCGCAGCACCACCACCACAGCACCACTAAAAGTAGACCCAGTACTCAGGCATCTGGTCACTCATGTTTACAGTGACATGACATTTGCTACCAGTAATCTGCTGTGGAGAGCATCATTCTGCAATGCATGCTAATAAGTAAGGGGGTTGCATACAGGTCCAACAATGTCATTGTTTCACCATACTCAACTCTCAAACAACCAGTCATACAATATGCCCTTCAGCATGTACCTGATCAGGCACTTGAAACAGCTTTAGAGACCATAAAATCCCTCACATAAAGAATATAGTGAGTAAACAACAAGTTCTATATGGAATGTCTCAAAGCCATATCCCTGTACTTTATGTTCTATAGACTGCTTAATGGCAATCTATGCATAACCTAAAAGGCATCCTCTGATCCCACACTGATAGATTTGTTGCATATCTCCAAAACAATTAGCATCAGAAATATAATTCTAAGGAGCTAAACCTTTCTCCAGCAAAAACAGGACATGCTGAAGGGACAGGTATGCTTCTCAATGATTACTACTTCTCTGGAACAGACATTCCAGCCATGTGAAATAAAGTTGATCCCTAACCATATTAAAATGTAATTTGGGACAATGGATGGGAAGTCATAAATTTGCCACTGATTTGACATCTATGTTCCGAATGGATAGGGGCAGTCTGTGAATGCTTGCTATGTACAACCCTGTATCATCATTTGTAGAATTCCTTGGATATTGACGCATGTCAACAATATTTTGATAAATTTGGGATTAGCTTGGCTTCTCTTAAAATGACTCTTGGGCCGATAACCTAGTAACCATCTATGAACCTATGAAATAATATTAATTAAATATGCACCATTTGCAAATATATGCAGATTCCTACTATGCTGCTAATTCAGTAAAACTTCTAGCTGCATTAGCATTCCATAATTTTTAAAGAGAGCTGCTATTTACTCATAAAAGGAATCGGCCTAGGGTCAAAGGGAACTACAAGTGAAATTTGTATGTTTTAACATATGAGGGTCCATGATTATTAATCTTATGAAACAATGATGGAGAAGAAACTAATTATGGAAACTATAACAAGCAAATAAGTTCACAATATTAAGAAGCATTATTCTGTGACAGACTGTTAAGGGGGAGCAAAAAGGAGCATGGGAAACTAAGTGAATTGGACAAAGCTAATAGAAGCATGTGCTGTACATGACCGAATGGACAGAGAGCAGGAAACATTTTGGGTATTTCTTCCTTTGTTAGAGATGCTATTTAAAGTACCATTTACAAACCTTGAATATTCACAGCTCCATGGCCAGCACCCCACCTATGGAACAGACAATATGAGGTGGATTAACTATTCTGTTGCTTGACATGCCACCAGGTAGTAGGAAAAGAAAGACAGGCTGAGACTGTTCACCCTTTTCAATTTAGGGGCCACAAAGCTAGGAATGTGTTTTTCAATTACGCTCCCTGGTGGACACCATAGATCCAACACAGGCATTTGTCTCCAAGGGAAAGGTATCTGTAGGCTGTGACAGTACCATGTAATGACCATTTCATGGCCTATGCAATTAGCATCACTGATCATGATTTGGTAATAAAAATATGTGGTCACAGTAAAAAGTCCTATTCCAGCACTAACAATTCCATCACTCCTAGTATGCTCAATTATCACCTCTAATAATTGATTGTGCTCATCCCTGGAGAAAAAAAAATACTCTAAAAAGTGACAACAAGACAAACTTGATGGTTAGAATGGAACCAGCGCAAGAATGATACATTTTAAACATCCTAGCCCGTATTATTTAAACCCCACACAGCCACATGTGGCACAATAGTGTCGGAAAACTAAGAGACCATCTAAACGTTGCACTAATTATTTGTTACTATTGTGTTCTATGCTGCTGTGCACAGATAGATTGTCATAGTTGCGGAGTAAAGCCCATATAAATGCTGAACAGTTTACCTTTGAATGTCTGAAAGCACGTTCGTCGGACGTGCACATCCGCGAACCATTTACACAAAAACCAAACCGCTGACTGCCTGAAATGTATAATAAATATTGAATTTTGACATTTTCATTCACTCCTCCACTGAAACAAGTGCTACCATGGGTCAAAAAGAGAGCGAGAATTTGGAATTCAGCGCTTCAGTTTTCGCGGTTTCAGAATTTCGCGGTTTGCAGTTCGTGGCAACAGTTTCGAAGATGTTGCCATCAAGCATTCAAAGGTAAACCATGCTGAACTGCACAGCAAACATATTTAGAAAATAGACTTGTAGCATTTTATTTTGCTGTGTGTGATTATGTGGATGAAAGATACTGCACTTCAATGACTGCAGAAAACCGCTATTTAGCACCACAGTGTTGACCAGTAAAAAAGTTTTTAAGACCACACCTGACCTGAAGATGTATTATTTTAAGCACTCACATCTAAATACATCACCTTAGCATAGCTCTTAACTCCTTACTTCCAAAGAAAACTTAACTCCTTACTTAGAAAGGAAATAGCCAAAAAGTCCAACAATTAACTGGTGCCTGGTGACCTGTGGATAGATTAGAAACCCTCTAAAGCCAATGTTTTTGTTCCTATAATGATGAGCTTCAGAAATAATCCAGATTGCAATCTGGTGACACTCAGCTTTTTATTCAGTCAAAATAAGTACTTTTGATCTGTAGAAATCTGATATAAAATGATGGGCTACTCCATTTAGATGCTTCTGGATCAACCTAGTGGCTGGATCTTGTTGAATTACCAGCAGGTTTCTTTTTCAAAGTGATTTCTTTGAGATTTGATTTACTTACAGAAGTAGGGACAAGTCCAAAAATAACCAAGGATAATTAGGGACAGACTTTAAAATATTAGTAATACTAACTTAAGAAGTTACAAATTAGGAGAATGTAATTAACCTGTATTTTATAAAATAAAAAAAAGTTTTTACCTCTAATTATTGCCATCATTTATGAAGCATAATCCACCATCTTTTCTACCAAAACTGCAAGCTTTGGGTGGGCTTAGGAGAGACAGAGTGCACTTTTGAGCCTAAATCAAAGACAACTAAGAGATACACGCATTACTCAATGGCAGATCCAGGAATTGAAGAAGGGGGGGGTGCAGTCTGGAAGTATATCAGTGGGGTGGGGGTGGCAAGTAGAAGGTGGAGGCTCTGAAAAGATCACCTTAAACTGCTCTAACACATATGAAAGACAGCAATGTAAATTCAGATGCATACCCCTGTGGAGTGCCAGTGGTAGCAGAGGCAGATAATTCCTGCCTGCACACAGCATACTTATAGGCAGTACCAGCTCTTTCAAGGAATTTCTAGATGACATATTTTGGATACCCATGCCAAGTCACAGTCCCCTTCAATGGCATAGCTCATATATACATTATGATAACATAGCAACAAGTCCCACAGAAGTTGACATCACCACAGGAAGTAGCATAATAAATATGAGTGGGTTTTGGAAGTAAATATGATTTCTGTGAAAACAATGAAGTTCAACTAATTAATAACACAGCAAGTAAATCCCCAAAAGCAAATACCCGGTTCAGTTACATACAATGTGACATCTGATACATATATAATCTTACCTCTTCTTCAGCATCTGAGAGACTGTAAAATTCACTGCTATTACTAATTGTATTCAATTTGCAAACAGTGAACATACCAAACTGATCCAAAAACTTCATCTAAAAACTTTAATAAATTATCTGAATTTATCAGATAAATTGTCAACAAACAAAGAAATTTCTATTTCATACCACACCGTACCGCACTGTACCATACTATACCATTATTATCATCAACCCATGTGTTATGTAAATTCTCACCACCTCTCTCAGTTCGGTGTCATTTTCTCAGCTCCTTCAATGATCATGCTTGTCACAGGTCATCTGTCACATAGTCCATCCATTTTGCTGGATACCCACATCTCCTTTTGTCTTGCCTTCTTCTTATCAGTCCCAAACATTCTTTACCAGATTGTCTTCTGGTTTCCTGTGCATGTGCCTGAATCACCATAACCTATTTTCTTTTACCTTTTCTGCATCTGGAGCTACTTTGGTTTCTGCTCTAATGCCCCCATTCCATTATTTGTCCTACAGTGTGCATTCTACCATTTATTTCAGGCATTTTGTCTCCATCACCTCTAGCTTTCTTATCTGCTCAAAAATAGAAGTCAGTCCCAGTATCTTAACACAAGTACCCTCAAATCACCCCATACATGGTACATGACATGTTCAAAGTCTACTTCAAACCTTGGATACATTCATAGCAATGTAGTATCAATGTAAGTGGTACAGCAGGTAGTCTTTGGTGCAGAAAACTATTTTATCCCTACATCAGTTAGATAAATAATTGCCATTGTAGTGTAATATATGAGGGATGTTGCACTCCTGAGTGCATTACCCTTTGAATGAGACGTTAAACCACAGTCCTACCTGCCTGAGATGGTGGTGGCTCAGGTGGATATAAAAAATCCCATGGCACCTGTCAGAAAGAGCAGGAAAAGTTCCTGATGCCCTGACCAAATTTCCCCAAGTAGTGTAAATACCACCTCTGGATTCCCCTGTAAAGAGTAGGACTAATCTGGTAAACAAAGGATAAATAAATAAAATAAAAATAAATTCCAGTCTTTCATACACACTGTTATGCTTTCAAGAAAAATAATTATTTGCCTGATTATTTCTTTAATTCCTTTCAGTATGGTTCAAGGGATTGGGTAAGTTAAGAATTTGACTTTATATACTGTATTATAAATTATACCAATATAGTCAGCCATTTCAGCATAACACCCTTGTACATCCACTGTGGTATCTTCTAATGTCAGACAGCACTGCTTACAAATCAGTAACATCACTCCCTCTGTACTTTGCACTATGATAAGTACAAGCTAGCCCTCAGAATCAATAGTCCCTTAACACTGCAGCATGTCCTTGCTTCCCTAAATTTGTCTCTTGCAGGGCTATAACAAAAGACACAAATGTCCTTAAATAGCCTAATGCTGTAAACCTTTTAAATAATTTATCAATTAATTTACTTTAAGACACAAACCCACTGCCGAATCATGGTCAAATGGGTCCCTAAGCAGTGTTATAGGTGCCATCAGAGCAGCCCCTCCTGCAGCAACCATCTACACCCCCTGCAACAACCCCCTCTGCAGCCATTCCTATGTTCCATTGCTTGGCTGTTTCTCCTCATTTACCATAAACAGTGTTCAAACCTGTCACTGTGCATACTGCTTTCTTATTTGCTTGTGCAATGATTAAAGATATTGAAATAGAATAGTACAATGCTGATAGCCATTTGCTAAACAAACAATACAGTCTCACAAGGAAAACACTTAGCATGAGCAGTATACTTCCCTGCCCTTGAAACTGACATTCATTGAAACAGCAATAAAACCCACATTCAAAAAAATGCATCTGGCCAGTGGAGGATTAAGTTTACTTTTGGGCTGTTTTCAAATCATAGGCTCCTTGCACACATTTTCAGGGCCATGCATACATGTATGTGTTCTTTGATTCACATTCCCGATTGCATTAAATTATATTCCTTGTATAATACGGCACCACTTGTTAGAGTTTTTTTTTTTAATTTGTAGTTTTGAGCATTCTTCCAGTAAGCAATGAAACAAAATGTATAAACCAATAATGACAAAACTCCCATTTCAGAAAATGTCAACCGTAAAAGGCCACTCAAACTTATGTCATTGCAATCCATCAATAGCTGCCAATAAGCACAATCTCTGCAGACGTAAAAGCCATGCGAATAATTCCATATTAAAGAGACCTGTAACTAATGAAGTTGCTACTGGCAAACAGGTTTACATTTCAGTGTTTCATCTACAAATTCAGTGCTTGCTGACCTTGAAGAATGAATTGCCTATTTTACATTAAAAAAATGGTTAAGCTGAAAATATTGCAATAGGGAATGACTGACAATCTGACAACAGGTTCATAATTATTAGACATATCATACAAAGTGTGTAGAATCTCTATCCCACCTTAAAATATACCAAATAATCAACAATCGAAAGGAGACTGCAACATCAGCACTCCATTTACATGGTGTGGTAGTAGAATTCACAGCCTTCTGTTCCAAAGGGAATTATGCTACTAACAGTGCTTTCAAATTCTAAAGCACAAACAATGACTCCCATTTGTTAAACAAAACAGTTAGTTGCTCTACTCAAAACAGACTTAGCATAAGCAACAGTAAACTTATCTTCCTTTGAAACATACAATTCCATGAAAATGAACTGAAACTCATCCCTTGAAAATGCACTGAAACTCAAGTTTCTTTGAAATGCACTGAAACAAACTCACAACTCCTTCAGCAGTCTGGTAATCTGTGTAGAGGATTCAGACTCATCTCCACTGAAGCTCACAATTTCTTCAGCAGACTGGTAGTTAGTGTAAGGGATTCAGGCTCTAGTCTCCACTGAAGCCCAATTCCTTCAGCAGTCAGGAGGTTGGTATAGAGGATTCAGGCTCTTATCCCTTGTAACCAAGTTACAGGATCAAGCCTGATCAAGTTAATTGACTAATATGTCCCCCAGACTAAGGCAGTGCATACCAAACCTTCATACTTCTCAACCTCTTAGCATAAATAATCTAGACAAAGCCTAAAATAATGGGAGGCAGACAAAACCACAAAAATAGGGACAGATTTCAAATATTGCTCATACAGACATAAACTGTTCCTAGAATAACAGCATTTGTCTTAGCATGCATTTTCTGAAAGAAACAATATCTGAAACTGAAATATATGGCATTATTTAGTTATTTCAATCATCAGTGACTTGCCAGAAAACCACAATTTTATGAGGAATAAGCCAAAAAAACATAATGCATAAATCTGGACAGTTGAGAGGTACGCATACCTCTTGGCCTCTCAGAGCAAGAAATCCGGACAAAGTCTGAAATAATGGGGATATCATGGCCCAAAAATAGTGATAGACTTTAAATATTGTTCTTTTTAACTTAGAAAATTGCTTGAATAGCAAGATTTATGTTTGCATGCATTTTACGAAGGATATGAAGTCTACACACACACATACACACACACGCACACACACACACACACACACACACACACACACACACACACACACACACACACACACACACACACCAGGTAGCACACTTGCCTTTGGTGCAGAAGGCTGTGGGTTCTGTTCCCACACTAAGTAGATCAATTGCTGACACTGCAGTGCAGGGTAAGAGGGTTGCTGCACCCATGAGTATGCCATCTGTAGGATGAGATGTTGAGGTCCTATTTGTCTGAGTTGGTGGTATCTCAGTAGGTAATATTAGGGTTAACAGGCATTAATGAGCTAGAGCAGTGGCCCCGCCCCTACATCTTACGTTAGAAAAACCCTTTCCATAGCTATCCTATTATACAAGACACACAAACTTAAACAAGACACATACACAGCACTGGATCTATTCTCTTACATAACCCTTATTGTAATCCTAAGCCATACACACCTGATTGTCTCATGACACTAAATATTTTCCCTTACCTAAACCATCCGTCCATCCTCAACCCCTTTTCCCATTTTTTTACATGGGATTGGGGTGTCACTCAGTGACAGTCATCTTGAGTGAGGTTTTAAACTGCCGGGTGGCTAGCCCTGCCACAGTAGTTCATCTGTGCCATTCATTTGCGCACACATATACTTGCACCTACGGTCAAACTACAGTGTCCAGTCCTTCTACTGCATGTATTTGGAATGTGGGTGGAAACCGCACCACCTGGAGGAAACCCACACAACTGCAGAACAAACATGCAGACTTGGCACAGAAGGCACCCCAGCTGAGAATCAAACTGGAGAACTTGCTGTGAGGCAAAAAAAAAAAGAAAGAAAGGAAAAAAATGTGAGCACTTAAGAAAAGATAAATGCAAGATAATCTGCTTTAGTTCAGAATCATAGTGGCATTCTTACTAAAATACTACAAGTTACAGTAAAGCTTTTCACATTTCCACATACTTTATATCTTACTTGCATAATATGTTGCAACCTTATTATTTCTTTTCACTTCCATTTAATCGTCTTAAATGTTAAAGAATCAATAAAAATCTTGTAAAAATTTTTAAGAATCTGGAAACATGCATGTAGAAAATATGAAGATGTTAAGACCCAAAAATAAGAAAATAAAAATGTCACTTCACTGACAAGTCAATGAGACAATTAAGGCAAACGCTGCCAGAATCTAGCCAGTCTCTCAGTTCCACCCTATTGTAAAGAATGTCACAAATTTGCAGATAATGTCACCATTGCCATAATCTATCAAAATAAACAGGCAACTAAATGAAGCAGCACACCAATAAAAAATAGCTTGCAAAGCAACCCATTACCAAGTTAAGGCTTTCTTAATCCATGTACCCTCTGCATTCTCCTCAAAATAAAACAAAACTGATGAATATTTTGACTCTTGCTTTTTATTTCAAAATCTAACATACTAGGAAAATTGTATAAAATGAATAATACATGATAGGGATAGTCATCATATTAGGATTTAGAGGGTCTGTATCAGATCATCGAAATGGCTCATTATCGAATGCCGTAATGTCGAACTGCAAAACCTGAACCCTAACAATATTGAAACCTCAAAACAGCGATTTTTTTTCCCAGGGAAAAAATTTGCTGTTCCGAGAAACACAAACACACACCACAAGCATACTAAAAAGCAGCAATCCACACACATACATTTAAAAGTTACATCTAACCCTACACTACACTGCACATACACTACTATCTATCCACTTATCTTAACCCAGAACCTAACCCTAAGGTCCGTCACTATCGCACATTCACCTTACCCGCACCCTAACCCTAACTCACTTAACCCACCCCTGACCCCAAATTCTCACTATCACACACTCATCTCACCCACGCCCTAACCCTAACTCACTTAACCTGCCCCTAAATTCTGTCAAAATCGCACACTTACCTGACCCGCGCCCTAACCCTAACTCACCCAACCCGCACCCTAACCCAAATGTCTGCACAATCATACACTTACCTTAACCCAACCCGTAACTTTCCACCGCATCGCTAAAAACAGCGAAGCCACAACAATGGCCAACCGAATTCTTTCCCTAGGAAAGAATTCGGTTTTGTGCAGCTTTGCTGTTTTCAGCTTTCATGATATTGGGTTCGATTTTAGATCATTCAAAATTCTGCCATTTCGATGATCTAATATAGACCTGGATTTAAAAAATGCTTGGCATGAATTTGGTGCTGGGTATGAAACCTAGCTAAGGCATGACTTAAACCCTACCCTAACAAATATCCTTATTGCATAAAGAATGTGCAAATCTAAAAGAACATTTGGGTTTTCTTTTTTTCCAATGACTGGTCTCGTCTTTGTGCCCAAATTCCCTCATTATGGTTCCAAGTTTCTTCCTGTTGCCCTGCAGATTCCTGGCAGCATTTGCTGGGTTTGTATCCCTCCAGTCAACTGAAAGGCAATAGTCATCGAACATACAACGCACTTTCTCAGAGGAATCAGCTATTTAAATTCCGCGTGCAAATACGTAATGCATTTGCATCCGTGTTTGTTTGTGTGTGTGTGTGTGTGTGTGTGTGTGTGTGTGTGTGTGTGTGTGTGTGTGTGTGTGTGTGTGTGTGAGTGTGTGTATGTGAGAGACGCATGCACGGTCCTCCTTAAAGGAGAAGACACTGCCACTGCGGATGTAAACACATTCTGCATACGAGTGGAATTATTTTCGAAAAGCTTTTTCTTTTTTTTTCTGGCTTCAGGTTATGTGATTTAACAAAAAGGGGGAGTTGTCAAAATGTTCACTAGACTCAAAGGGAATCAAGCCTGAAAGTGCACATTCCAACTGCTTTTCTCCACTCTCCCCCTTTGTTCTTTGACACTCAATATCCTTATTAGGGCAGGGATTGCAATGGCAACCATATAGCTGAAAGAGGAGTTGAAGCATTGAATCTAAGTAGTATGTAACAGTTTAATTCTTTAAAAGTTAGTGTTCACGTTTCTGGAATTAAAAGTTTTTAAAGCTTCTGAAGTCACTTAAACTGACACTTGAGGCAATACTTAAAGGCACTGCACATTTGTGAAAGATGCACACAATATTCAGTCTCATCTTGTACTAATTTTGGTATTTAGAACAGTAACTACAACCTTTTTTCATAAATTTTTACAATAACCCACTGAACAACCACTCAGTCATTTCATCCCATAATACTATCACAAAGTCTGAGACCAGTCTTGCCTATGAGGCACACTACCTTCTTGGGAAACATATGTGCACACAATAAAACTGTAAAACATGAGATTCGAACTAAAAATGTAATCACTCAGATTGCAAGGTGCTAACAATTGCAGACGGACTGAACTGCCCAAAGTCTATCTTGGCATGACGGGTATTCACAGCATGTTCAAACTTTTATCCACTTGTAATGCTGTTTCATTTAGTGCACCAAATGCGGCAGTCTCAACTGTGCCATTTCTTTGGTGCCATATTGGTACTTCAATAAAATAAAATAATTAGTAAATTACCATACTGCAGAGCAGATTCAAAGTTGCTTGTCCTGGTAGTTTTATTTTAAAATTCGACTAGCTACACTGTCTTCTGTCTTACAGAATTAAGTTAACTAAACTAACAGTGATATAATAGCATTCACCAATGCTTCTAAATTACAATGGAGATGCAGTTGGAGGAAGATCGTTATAAACAAAAAGCATCTGACTGCACTCTCCAATCGCATCTCCGTTGTGATGTAGATGCATTTCATGACAGGACTGTGAGGAAAAGATGCACCCACCTGATTTCCAAAAAAAAAAAAAAAAAAACAAGTTTAATAAGGGGCCGGCACATGCCCCTGTGCCCATGCCTAAATCCACCACTGAGTTGATATGCTTAAGATACTGAAGTACAAATATTACACTCTCTAGATGTTGCAATAATTTTACAATGTTAAATGTGTTGCATGCTGCTTTGCAGATAGGAGAGCAAACACATTTTAATAAAGGGAGCTGTTGCAGTTCTCTTTGTCTTTTATGATAATGGTGAAGGAAGATACATCATTTTAAAAAAAAGATTGTGAAAATCCACCATTCATCTCTGTACTGTTTAATATAAAAAGGAAAAGACAGAAGCAGCTGTTGAGGAAAAAAAGAAAACAGGATTTAATGGTGAATGGAAAGCAACTGCACTGTTTGCACATATTAATGAAACAACTGACATGTTAAAGTAAACACTCATTAGTAAAATTTAAAAGGTCCTTTGATGTCATGTTTGTCTACATCAAATGATTTATATTGATTTTATTAATCTGCATGCTGCCTAGTACGGAAGTTTAAAGTGAAAAAAAAAGAACATGATGTACCTGCATATAAACACAGACCAACACAAGTATAGTAGGTTACCTGTCTAAGCCTACTGAAATATTGGCCAAAATCCCTCGTGGTTATTTGTTGTGAACACTTTTAATCTGTCTCTTTTTCACAGAAAAAACTGCAGCTGCCAAAATGTGGGTAGTTAAATATATTGGTGTCTGCAGACAAAGCAATTAAGCTTTAACAAAATACTGCAAAAAGAATAAGCAATATTAATACTAAATAAACAAAGAAATGAAAGACTTAGTAATCATTATAGACAGAAAATTAAGTTCTTATTAGTGTGTTGCTATCAAATTCAGACATCTGCAACATATCTCATGTTCAAAAAGTTAAAGAACAGATTGAGAGATGTTAACAGTACCGTAATATATATCTTTGGGTGGGTAAATACAACATACAGTTTTGTTCTCTACTGTTAAGCCTAGACCTGCAATTGTGTATCCTGAAACTACATTAAAAATAATAAAACAGTGAAACAAAAGGAGTTAAGCAAATGCAATTTTTGTAAGATGTAAGCCCAATGCAATCCCATATATAACAGACTACACCCTGACATCCCAGTCTATCATACACACTGACTCCAAGATTATCATAGATTACAGAAAAATACTCAGCACCTCCGATGTGTTTCCCTTTTTCCACATGCACTGTCTCTTTCTGCTGTGGGACTCTAAGTATTGGTATATAAATCTGCTATCATGTAGTTCTGCAATGTGAATTTCAAACGCAAGCTACAGACCCAGCTTAAAAAAAGCTGAGATATTCTTTAGAAGAACTATTGAGAGTTTGAAAAACAAACTTCAGTGACAGATATCAAGAACTTTCTGGTTTTCTGTATCTTGCAGCCTACTTAGAAGAATGCAATAATTGCTGTACAAAGCATAACCAGTCCAGTTATACTTAAAAAATTGAACGTATAAAACAGAAAGCGAGTGGAGACAACATAATATCTGGAAACCTACTATGTAAAATCAGTGTGTAACACAGAAAAAGAACATCATCATTGCCAATAAGCACCCCAATCTCAAGATAAGTTACTGTTTTTAGTAAGTTAAAAATCTTATCTGCAATAATTAAAAAAAACACTGATATTACATGGGATAACTCTAATCAAGCTTCTCAAAGGCAAATATGTCATAAACTTTACTAAAACCAATCAACTCTTATGAACCTATATATTGCCTTCTATTGTATAGGATGAATTATGATACGGATAAAAATCAAGTGATCAGTTTAAGTATTTAGGGACATAGAAACTTCAGACAATGCTAGTCTATGAAAAGCCATTCTGACTTTTAAGTCAAGAAAGGTTATGATAGCCGTAACTCCTTAGATGACTAGGTGTGGTATCTCATCCCTACTTTATAAAATGGTAAAACTTCCATCCAGACAGACTCCAGCTGCTGCATTGACCTTACAGATTTATGAGATCTGTAATGTGCTTAGGAAGTCTAAATGTACGAGGCATGGAAGGATGAAAGCGAATGGCTGATGCCACTTGATGCATTTCTGAGGTAAGGACATTGCTCCAACTCACTGCACGGCAGACAGCTATTGGAGGAAATTCATCTTGCACCCAGCAGTAGTGCACATAAACACTGCCAAGCCACATACGGGGTAAACGTTACAGGGTGTGTGGAAGAATATGTATGCTTATAGTGGAAGGCATTGCATAGCATCACATGTAAGCATAAGTGTAACCAATGAGAAGAGGAATGCTTTATACTAGGATAATAGTAAATTGAACTGACTATTGTCCTACAGGTAAAGATGGTAACAGCTGATTGCAGTAGGCGGTGATAGTTGAGAGCTGTTAGCAAATAAACAAAACGTTTATTTTTAAACTCTCTTATTCCAGTGCTTGGTAATAAATGTCTTTGCATCAGAAGTAGGTCTGACGTGGTCTCTATCTTTATCCACCAAATATATTCTGAATTCTAACAGATGAAAAAAAATCACAAAGAGAATAACACTCTCCCTATATATTTGACAGGATTTAGCAGCCTCCTCCCACTTCTTACTTGCCACAAAACATATGTTTCACATTCCCAAAACATATTCTTCACATTAGCATTTCTTGTTCAACATCTTATACAGATTGGCAGTTTTTCTTCCTTTTCCAGTGTTAGTTTGGAGTAAGGAATCATACATATGAAATACTCATCTGTTGCTTCAGTAAAGCTGTCTTCTTCTTGAGTCTACAAAATGCTTTCCAAATATTCATTAATCCATTTTACAGTTCCACAATATTCTGCTCCACTTCACACTCTTTTGTATTGCAGGTATTAACTTTTGAGCTACTCTTTCTCTAACATTTGCAAACAATGCACCCCCATTACTATTTTTAATCATACCTTTCAACTTATTTAATCAAGAATTAGGTTCAAAGCCAAAAATAAAGGTAGGACAAAGGCTCAAAGTTGTGGAGAATTTCTAAATATTACTCCATTTCACTTAAAAAAAAGCATAGAGTAACAGGATTTTTCTGTCAATGTGCATTTTCAGAACAATACTTCATTCTCCATATTTCAGGACTCAATCTAGTGGATCCTGTCTTTTCAAAATGGTTGCCAATAACTGTGATACATACCTTCTTCAGTTCCCCCTTTATAGTCCTTTTCCTTTTTCTTCCCCTAAAGTTACCAATTATGTTTATTAATATCTAACTCTAATCACTATTATTGATTGACTGTAATCCTCAGTGATTTACGTGAAAATCAAAAGTTTAGTGACAGGGTGAAAATATAAGGCAGATTTCAGGTATATTGTGGAAAGTTTTGTACAGTTGAGCGGTATGATTTTAATATCTTGCTATTTGACCAAGAGTGTCTGTCTACCGTTATCTTTCTACTGCTTCAGAGTGTCAGAGTTTTTCTGTCTCAGACATAATCTTTAGTTGTACTATTCCACCACCTGCATTTATGTAATGCTTAATTTTCTCTAAGAGCTGTAAAATCATCTAACAATTGTTTTATGTTCTTCTGTTTTTTTACAGTTTACTTTTATCTTTCTGCAGACTTAGGTTTTCCCATCTCATTTAAGACTTTTTCCCATTACTAGTGCTCCAATTTAACTACTCCAGCTAATTAGGCTGTACCATACTCCTACAAGTTTACTGAACATTTTGTTGTTGTATAATATAAGCACATTTCCTATAAAGAACCTTGTTGTATATTGACTTTAATCAGTAAATACATGCCTGCTCTGTGATTGAAAGTCTCTGTGAAATAGTCTGTGCACTATAAGGACATCTTACTAAGTTGTCCACTGCCCCCTTTTTCTTAACCAGTAGACTATACAGCATATGCTAGCTGTTTAACCTCAGGGAATGATAGAAACACTGTTTTAATTTGCATCACTTTGTTAAATGGATTGTACTAGCTATAAATTGATTGCTCTCAGTTAGAAGTTGACCTAAAGGTGGTATTGATTTACTATTTCCCTATACTTACCACATTTCTCCAAACCAATACCAAAATTCAGTTCAGCAGAGCTTCTTATCACTTTTCTCAAAATACACAAATATGTATTACTGTCCTCTACGTCCATCCTGGCAACAATACAGCTATACTGGAAGATATCCTGCAATGAATATCCATAACATTTCCACAAGAAAAAGTACTACTAGGTTATGTGAATGTCAGTTGGTTGGACATAAACTCTAACTCCCCTACATCTAGCATTAAATTATATGGTTTCACACAACTAATTAATAGTGCCACACATTATAGCAAGGCATCAAATTTCCTATTAGACTGGATCCTAGTATCAGACCCTACCAAACAATTCACCACAGGTACACTTTTAGATTCTCAGTGATCATCTCCCAGTCTATATGACCAGACATCTTGCACATCCAGTTAAACAGCAAATTTGTAAAACAACACAGGTCTTTTTCAAATTTAACCCAGAAATGGTTCATTACTGCACTAGAACCTATTAACTGGAACTTCCTAAAAATCCACCCTATTACAATGGTGTAAGCGAATTCAATGCAACATTTCTAATTATCCTAAATAGCGTTGCACCTCCTAGAAGGAAGAGACTAAAAACAAATAAATAATGCAATTTGGCTGTCCGCAAAGAGTAGAATGCTAATACAGGACATAGAAAAAGCATGGAAAGAATGGCAAAAATATAAAACCTCAATATCTTGAAAACTTCAGAAATCTTCACAATCACATATCTAATTCTAACAAACTGCTAATACTAAATAATCCATTCATCTGGATGTTAAAGGACTATCTTATTACATATAAGTTTCAAACACTTACTTCACACTATATGTCACTTATATTAATGACATTCAGAAACTTTATTTATAAAAATCCAGATTATAGAGCATGGATTTTTCTTCTTTTTCCTATTGCTTTTATACAAGGTAATATTCTTCTTTAGGCCCTGCAAAGATGATGATATTTAATGAAAAAAAAACATTTATTGGTTTCAAATGTTGATTAATGACAAAATGAACTCTGTTGACTATTTAATTACTAAATATGAATTAAATAATTATATGTGGTTGGAAACACAAGCTTGTAGACAGTTAGTGCTTAGTAAAATATATGTAATATAATCAAGTACAAAAATATCTGTCCCTAAATTATTAAACCTTTTGGCTGTATTTATACAGCATAAATTACCTAATAATGGCAAACACTCACAGATATATAGAATAATTAGAAATGAAACAAAAATTATCTGGAGAATTATTGGAACTATTTCTCCACAGTTAATAACAATCCACCCAATGATGATGATAAAAAAATAATAGGGAATCATCCAGATTGACTACTTCCTCACTTAAATGGAGATTGCTTGGTTGGAAATTCATGTATAGGTCTTTTTGTACACCTCACATAATGTGGAAAATTAATAAGAAATAAATTTTGTGCTGGAGATGCAAATTAAAGACATAAGCTGACTGGTCTCATATGTTTTTTGATTGTAATTCTTAAATCATATTGGGAAAACATTAGCAGCTTCTTCAGGCTTTATTTTCAGTTAAGTCTGTCTTATCCAAAGCTTTCATTCTTTTCAATACACCAGTTTCTACCTGTGTAAAAAAATCAAATATCCTTTGATTTGGTCCATCTTAACTGTTGCCAGAAAGGTTATAACTAGAAAATGGAAGTCTGAACTTCATCCTCTCTTTGCTGAATTCAAGAATATTATGACTGAAGTATGTCAATTGTTGACCATTAAATCTAGATCCATCAGGATTACTTCATCGTATAACATGTGGTTTCAGGTAAAATACTTATTAGAGAAATAGTTATCGAATCTTCAAAAACAATTCATATATTTTAAATATTTGTGTATTTTTTTATGTAGTGGACACCTTTGTAAATACTTTAGTTGTCGCATGTTTCTGGTTTCTTGTATTATTGTTGAATTTCTATTTTGCATTTAATGTCAATGATTTTAATATGTGAAAACCCAATAAAATTGTTTATATAAAAAAGAAATCTTCATAATTGTACTCAAAATCAAATAAATGAATACAAAAAATGTATACTATAATAACTTTCAGGATTATACTAAACACAATCCTAAAACATTTCGGATATCCATTAAAGAAATCTTGCATCCCAGTCAAAAATTTAACCCAAGCCCATTAAACAAAATCATGGCAAAAATTAGGATGTGCAGCACCCAGCAGGATAAAAGAACTCTCATCAAACTAAACAAACATCTCAGAGGACAAATAAAGTCTACCAAAGCCAAATTTGAGGTAAGTTTGGCTTCCCAAGCTAAGGACTACCACAAAACATTTGTTAGCTATATCCACAACCTCAAGGGCAATACACAATTGTGTGCAGAGCTCATTGTAAATGGAGACACCTATACTGAGCCAGAATATATAGCAAAACTTCTGTCTGATAAATTCACTGGAGATGATCAATAGAGATATAGTAAACTTCCAGACACTGGACCCAACACTGTTTGGTTTCATGAAGAGCAGATAATGCCTACTCAACCTGGTGGACTTCTTTGAGAAGGTCACCAAAGCAATGGATGAGGGCAAAGTCATTCACACTGCCTACCTTGACTTGGCCAAGGCATTTGACAAAATTACCCCACTCAGGTATTGTTGACAAACTCAAAAGATTAGGTACAAACCCATATGTCACCCAGTGGATTGTGAACTGGCTTACAGAGAGGACCCAGGAAGTTAGAATTGGGGAGTCCACCTTTACAAA
Source organism: Protopterus annectens (assembly GCF_019279795.1). Classification (NCBI taxonomy): domain Eukaryota; kingdom Metazoa; phylum Chordata; order Ceratodontiformes; family Protopteridae; genus Protopterus; species Protopterus annectens. Next base: position 30,910,626 of record NC_056742.1, on the reverse strand, counting down.
AAGGTCAGTCACAAGTGGAGTCCATCAGGGATCAGTCCTTGGACCACTCCTTTTTGGCATTTACTTCTCAGAATGTCAAGGCCAATGTCAGTAGTCTCTGGCTGACTAAATTTGCAGATAATTGCAAATTAGGAGCTGTTGTTGAATCTCACACTGACACAAATATTCTCCAGGAGGGGATGACACAGACAAACAACTAGTGTCAGAGCCATGGACTAAAACTAAATGCCAAGAAATGCATAATAATATCCTTTGGAAAGTCATCCATCCCTGATAACTATCACATTAACAACACACACTTTAGAGCTGACCCAGTAGTCAGGGACTTAGGGACACAGATAGTAATCTAGTTTTTGATCATCACGTGTCTACAGTGGTGAGGAAATCATTCTATGTTGCACAACTTATAAACAAAGGTATGACATCTAAGTCCAAGGAACTCATTTTTCCACTGTATTCGGCATTCATCAGACATATCATTGAGTACAATGCCCCCTTTGGTATGTACCTAATCAGGCATATCCACAAAGGTTCCTCGCTAAACGAATACAGGGTGTAAGTAATATGTCCTCAATGCCCTGTCTCTGTATTCTGTTTACTACAGGCTTTTGGGGAGAGATATATGCCTGGCTTACAGGGCATTGCCAGACCCCACTTTGATGGACCTCCTGCATATCCAAAAAAACAAAGAGCACCAGAATTACCCATTCTAAAGACTTAAATCTTGCCTATGATATAAATAGGACCTGCTGGAGAGCTAGACTATGCTGTCTATGGAACAGGCTCCCCATCCATGTGAAGCAAAGTTCCTCCCTAACCCAATTCAAGTGCAACTTGGACAATTGGATGGGAAACCAGAAATTCATCCCTGGTTTGGCAACTATGTCTCTAATGGACAGAGGTAACCTGCAAATGGTTTATCCCCTGGGTCCATGCTTACACTTATCAAGGGTATCAGAACTTGTCAAAGATTTGGGTTGCATGGATAGGCTTAAAAACACCCTTGAGGTTGTTAGCCTAGTAAATACCTATGAACCTATAAGAACGTTTGAAACATTAGGCAGAGAAACTATTTTACTTCAAAAATATATACAAAAATAATATAGTACTTAAAAAATAAGTAAGTAAAACACAACAACTTTACAGAGAACCCATTGTCTAAGCACAAGAATGCCCTCCCGGGTGTATGTTAATGTGTAATTAACACCCTTCCAGGGTTAGGCATCAGGCCTCATAACACCTCTGTGAGGGTGTTAATTACAAATTAATACAACCCTGTTGGACAATATTGCTTACATAGATAATGGGCAAAAAATGCAATGATACCCTGCTGGAAAATGGATTTTCTCCAGCAGGGTATCAACGTACAGGGTTGCATATTAGGCAGAAGATGCAAACAGTCACCATCTTAATTAATGCTCTCTAAATGTAGCCTTGCAGTTTAATAAGTGTAACATAAGGAAAAAATAAATAAATAAAATAAAAAAAACAAAATAAATAAAATAAAAAAACAAAATAAATAAAAAAAATACTTCAAGTTCTAACTAGCAAAAGCACGTACAGCAGCAGTTAAAAGCAGTTGCCATTTAATTTCACCCTCACTAAGCATAGCTTAAAAAGCCACAATCCGCAAGACTGAAGAATAAAGAAAGAGTAAAGCAATTACTTATGTTTATGTATATGTGAGAGAGAGAGAAGGAAAGAGAGAGAGACAGGCAGTGTGACCAAAACAGCAAGGAGTGCATACCTCAATGTCTTTGCTCAAGAATTCCAGACCCATTCAATGTTAGTGGGTCAAAAAGACCAAAAATCAGGGAAACTTTTTTAAATACAATCCTGTTTCACTTAAAGATGAAATAGAGCAACATCATTTCTATCAAAATGTATTGTCTAAAAAAATAAGAAGTAGGAAACAAATATGTCCGGTTTTATTAACTGACTGTAATTATTAGAGCTTTACCAAAAATATCCAATGTTTTTGAGTGACAGAACAAAACTATGATGCAAAACTGGGGAGAGCTGAGAAGCATGGCAGGGAGGTTACAGCGCCTTGCATGACATGATTTTTCTTCCATTCATTTGATCACAGTGAAACATATCAAATATACACAATCAGAAAAGGAACTGTAATTGATGAGCACATATCTGTGTGTATGTACGTCCAAGTTTATCACTCTCTATTTTTATGAGCATTTGTATATGTGTGTGTGTGTGTGTGTGTGTGTGTCTGTGTGTGTGTGTGTGTGTGTGTGTGTGTGTGTGTGTGTGTGTGTGTGTGTGTGTCTGTGTATACAGTAAATACTTACATAACATATTTTACATATAAAATACCCCCTGCAGCAATACTTGCTACAACAATGTTCAAACAACATTAGGCAGTAAAATTGTATTACATCGTCGTGTCTTTCATTTTTTTCCCGGTTAAAGGGTCACCACAGCGGAACTCCGGTCCGCTAATGATTCTCAGTAGATTTTTACGTGCCGAGTTGCCAGCTCTGATGCACAAACATCAACAAAGGTACGCCCATTCACGCATATCTCCACACAGAAGACGCTCTAGCTGAGAATCGAACGGGACAACGTCTTACTGTGAGGCGACAACGCTACCGCAGCACCACCATGCAGTTAGTAAAATTGTATTACATCAAAATTATAAAAAAAAAATAAAATGTGTATACAAACACAAAAATGCAATACAAAACAATATAACAGATACTCCATTATCTAAGTGCAATAATACCCTCCAGGACTGGTGTTACAAGTAAATAAAGGACCTTCCAGGGGAAGGCCATTGTGCCTCACAACACCGCTGGGGAGTCTGTTATTTCCCTGTAATGCCTGGAGCATATTTACATTTACTACAGAAGACAAGGCATTCAAAATTAGAGAAGGAAATGTTCCAGAGATACTGGATGGAAAAAGAGTTTTGGTGCACTGTGAGGGAAAACAGGTGGTATTTATGGTCATATAAGTATAATGGAATATGACAGTAAAAGTTAAGAATCATATGGTGTTGGTTAGGGTAGAAACATTTTTTGGGGGGGTCTCATATGCCTGCTGACCATTGCCACAACTCTGTTCATTCATTCTCTCCTTATCAGAGGTTGTAATTATTTAATGTTTTTTGGAATGCCCATGCCTACTTACCCTCTAAATGATGGGTGCAACTCTGCTCATACACTCCCTGCACTTTTAGGCAACATCAGATTGCATTACAAGCATTGTTCAGGCAGGAACAATGTGATGTTGAAATGTTTGCTTTATTTTTTTCCCTGTATTCTGAATAAATACTCCAAGGAATGACATGCAGTGGATATAATGTGGGGTCATCATGCATTTCCCAAGAATACATAGCCCCAGGGCAGAAACTGCTTCTTCTAGGTTCCCAGTTTCTGTATGAGATTCTTTAGTGGAAGATGTATTCCATGTCTTGCCCCTTAATCAGGAAAAGTAAGAAGAGAACCTCCCTGGCTGCTACCTTTATATGGGTCAGCCTGGTTATAATCAGGGCTTATCTTGTATATTATGGAACTAGCCCAGGAAATACAGTTATGGTGGAACAAAGATAAACACAGAATGTTTATGTCCTGACTGTGGAATCACTAGGGTTTTTTGAAAAAAATGTTCATAATGTTAGAAGCCATCTTACTGGTGTCATATATATATAATACAAAAATGTTTTGTATACATAATTACAATCAAGGTTTCAGAATGACTTAAATACCTATTTATTATTAGCATGTGGTTGCATACATGTCAGTATTTGGATATATATCTATTGGCATTTGGTTTAACATAGAATGTTCATCATACACTGTAGTATGTTTTGATGTGTAAGCACTGTATCTCAGATGTACTTGACTGGAGTTGTGTTTGCATCTACCTGTTTGTCCCAGGTTATGGCTGAAGATGGTCTACAGACCAGTATGTATACACAGTTAGCTAATGAAAATAAATAATATACATAAATACATACATAAAATACAATAAACTCAGACATTACAGGTTCATTAAACTGGTTGGACTCTGGATGAGCCAGTGGGAGAGGGTGATCATGAGCAGACTTTGTGGTATGCCTAACACAGAGGGAGTATGCAACCTGACCCACTGCATGATTGGCACCTAGCAGAGGAAGCGGTTTCAGCATGCATTGCCAGCAGTGCCTACAACCATAAAGCCACACTTTAAACAATGGTTACATTCTGGGCTGAAGGTTTTATTACATGGTGCCCATGCCACTAATCTGGCACCATGAGAATTATATTTTTATCAAACTGCCAAAGGCAGGGGTTAAACCAACAGAAAATCACGACCCTCTTCACAACACCAGCAGCTGTAAGCATTTACATTATAGTATATTATTTAGTTTCCTGACCTAGGAACAATTAAGGCTCATCCTTAAACATAGGTGGCCCTGGTTGTGGGGTGAGGTGAGGCCAGAATATAAGACCAGCATAGAAAATATATCAGCTGGATAACTTAACTCACCATGGTGTGAAATATAATTGGATGACTGCAAATAGTGAGTAGATTTAAATCCTTACCAAAAAGAAACAAAACTTTCAAAGTGTAAGCAATTTTATTTTATTTTATTTGACATTTGTTTTAGCAGGAAAGTCTGACAAGGTTGTTGCCCATTTTCAGAAGATGTCCAAGTAGAAAATCTGCAAACACTAAGCAATATGGATATCAGAAGAATATACAAGTGTAGATAGTGCAATTTAATACTGGCTATCATCATTATCTTCTTTCGGCTGCTCCCGTTATGGGTCGCCATAGTGGATCATCTGTTTCCATTTCTTCCTGTCCTCTGCATCTTGGTCTGTCACACCAACCACCTGCATGTCCTCTCTCACTACATCCATAAAGCTTATCTTAGGCCTTCCTTTTTTCCTGTTGCCTGGTAGCTTCATCCTTAGCATCTTTTTCCCAATATACTGAGCATCGCTCCTCAGCACATGTCAAAACCAACATAATCTTGCCTCTCTGGCTTTGTCTCCAAACCTTCCAACCTGGGCTGACCCTCTAATATACTTATTCCTAATCCTGTCCACCCTCGTCACACCTAGTGCAAATCTTAACATCTTTAACTCTGCCACATCCAGCTCTATCTCCTGCCTTTTTGTCAATGCCACTGTCTCCAACCCATATAACATAGCTGGTCTCACTACCCTCTAGTAGACCTTCCCTTTCACTCTTACTGGTATTTGTCTGTCACAAATCCCACTTGAAACTCTTCTCCACCCAATCCATCCTGCCTGTACTCTCTTCTTCACATCTTTTCCACACTCACCATTACTCTGAACTATTGATCCCAAGTATTTAAACTCATCCACCTTCGCCACCTCTACTCCTTGCATCCTCACCATTCCTCTATCCTCCCTCTCATTTACACACATATATTCTGTCTTAGTCCTGCTGACCTTCATTCTTCTTCTCTCTAGAGCATATCTCCATCTCTCCAGGATCTCCTCCACCTGTTACCTACTCTCACTACAGATCACAATGTCATCTGCAAACATCTTAGTCCACGGGGACTCCTGTCTGATCTCGTCTGTCAACCTGTCCATCACCATTGCAAATAAGAAAGGGCTCAGAGCTGATCCTTGATGTAATCCCACCTCCACCTTAAACGTATCTGTTACTTCCACCACAGACCTCAACGCTGTCACACTACCCTTGTACATATCCTGTACCACTCTTACATACTTCTCTGGCACTCCCAACTTCCTCATACAATACCACAACTCATCTCTAGGCACCCTGTCATATGCTTTCTCTAAGTCTACAAAAACACAATGCAACTCCTTCTGATTTTCTCTGTACTTCTCCATCAACACTCTCAGAGCAAACATTGCATCTGTAGTGCTCTTTCCCAGCATGAAACCATACTGCTGATCACTAATCACCATGTCCCTTCTTAACCTACCTTCCACTACTCTTTCCCATAACATCATGCTGTGACTGATCAGTTTAATCCCTCTGTAGTTACTACAGCTCAGCAAATCACCCTTATTCTTAAAAAATAGTACCAAAACACTTTTTCGCCATTCCTCAGGCATTCTCTCACTTTCCAAGATTTCATTAAACAATCTGGTTAAAAACTCCACTGCCATTTCTCCTAAACATCTCCATGCTTCCACAGGTATGTCATTTGGGCCAACAGCCTTTCCATTCTTTATCCTCTTCATAGGTATCCTTACTTCCTCCTTGCTAATCCACTGCACTTCATGATTGGCTATCCACACATCATCCAACCTTCTCTCCCACTCATTCTCTTCATTCATCAACCCCTCAAAGTACTCTTTCCATCTGCTCAACACACTCTCCTCGCTTGTGAGTATGTTTTCCCTCATTATCCTTTATCACCTTTACCTGCTGCACATCTTTCCTAGCTCGGTCCCTCTGTCTAGCCAGTCGGTACAGGTCCTTTTTTCCCTCCTTATTGTCCAACCTTTCATACAACTCTTCATATGCCTTATCCTTAGCCTTCGCCCCCTCTCTCTTTGCCATGCACCTCATCTCCTTATACTCCTGTCTGCTTTCTTCATCTCTCTGATAATCCCACTTCTTCTTTGCCAACCTCTTTCTCTGTATACTCTCCTGTACTTCCTCATTCCACCACCATGCCTCCTTATCGTCCTTCCTCTGTCCAGATGTCATACCAATTTAATTTAATTTAATGTCAATTTAATACTGGCTATGAAATGCACATATAGCATAGGAGCATAACTTTGTTGCATACAGTAATTGGGCAATAAGAAATAATTTGATTTAAATATTGTTTAGGAATAAACATACATAGTATAAAACTATTTTTTTTATTTAGATTTTTTTCAAAGCAAAATAGCAATAACCCACATCTGAGTGTGGTTAATGCTGGCTGGTGTGGTCTGGTTATGAGGGGGAAGCCCAAGTGACGAAACAAATCAACCGTGGGTAAATCCAGTGTTGCCCACACCCAGACATGGGTTATTGCTATTATACAATGACATTATTTAAGAAAAGAAATACTTACTTTTGTTTAAATAATGCCTTTATAAAAGGGTGACGTGCTGTCCTTCCTTGAGCCTTACCTGATGTACTGCGCATGCGTTTGGGACTTGCATGCATACTCAGTACATCAGTGCTCGGGACAGTAAGCAATGGAGAAAAGAAGATCTCCATTGCTCCATTTTTCTTTTCTTTCTTTTTTTTTTTTTTTTTAATTAAAAAAAAAAAAAAAACTTTAGGGCAGTTTAGGGGTAGGAGAGAGACAGCATGGATAAATACAAGTTATATCAGGTACGTCTGTTTAGTTTTAAATAACGTACCTGATTTCCATAGTATTTTTTCCATGCTGCCTCTCTGGTATGTCCAGAGTCTGCACAACAAATTTTGATTTTATTTTATCTTTTAAGAAATAAAAATACAATTTAAAGACTAAACCAACAGAAAAAAAGTCTGGGCGACCGGATCTTTTTCAGTTGGTATATTCTCGGATTTACAATGGGCACGTTGGTTGGGCTGGCCAATCAGCATGCACGTTTTGGAATGTTAATGGACAATCATTGTATAATAACCATTTACAAATCTAATGGTAGCAGAAGCACAAACAAACTATACGCAAACTATTTACGAAGACCAGAGCAAATTTGTAGAGATATACATCCATTAATATTTTTTCTAGTATATTGTGTAATTTCTGCCAAGCAATTAATTGATAGGTCATATTCTTTGTTCTCAATTTTATTGCAAGTATTTCATTGTTACAAACTGATTTAGCTAAATAAATAAATTCAGTAGCAAATGAGATTGTAGTCTTCATTAGTAATGACTTTCCTTTATATGGCTTAAATGTTCCAAAGAAGAGGGATTTGTGATATTGGGATGACTTCAGGTATGGGTGCATTAAATAATATGAAGTAATCTCTGTAGTATATAATTATTTTGATATATACTGATTTTGTATAATGTGATAGGATAATGCATAAAGTTAGATCTAACAGGGGGCAATAAAGTTATAAGAGAGAAGAGAAAAGTTGAGACAGAGAAAGAGATTGAGAGTTACTGTATAAAGGCTGGGAATATAAAAACAGTGAAAAGAGAAAGAGGGAGGAGGTAGGAGGGATAAATAAGAGGAAGAGGGAGTAGAGTGTAAAATTATAATGGGGGGTAATTGGTGGGAGCAGTGAATGAATATTGGGGGTAGACTGTAGTTAGTATAAGGGAGGGATGAGTAGATGGAAGGGAGGGTGAGAATGTGCATTGATTATAGTTAGGAGAAGATGTTCTTTATTATACCTGTGCTTGTGTTAGCCTGATGTAGACCAAGAAGAGAGGCACATGCTAGATAGGAATTGTTTTAGAATGGCTTTGAATAATTGGAAGGAAGGAGTTCACCTAATAGATATGGGTATAGCCTTCCATGATTTAGTGACAGGATTACCGGCCTCAAACAGATGCCCTATGCAGACTGTCTCAAAAAACTCCAGCTTTATTCTGTCGCATATCGCCTGCTCAGAGGTGATCTCTGCCTAACATACAAAGCTATGTCAAACCCCAGAGCTGTTGGACATGCTTCATTTAAAGAAATCCCAATCCCTCTGAGCTACATGCTCCAGGGACCTAAATCTTGTCACCACAATAAACAGAACATGCTGGAGGGATAGATTCCTGTCCCAGAGACTTCCCATACTCTGGAACAAACTACCTATCTATATCAAACAAAGCTCCTCATTAGCACTCTTCAAGAAAAAAATTGATGATTGGATGGGAGGTAGGAAATTCACCAAGAGGATCACTTCTGTGACTCTGCTTGACAGGGGCACATGAAAATCATTTTCTTGGGTGGCAAAAGCCAAGGTACCATTTGGCTAGACTTATATAGGCCCTAGGGCCTATAGTCTAGTACCTACCTATGAACCTATGACAGAGTAAGAGTATAACCTGTTTCCTGGCAGATCTGCTCAGTTTATATACAATAAGAAGTCTTTGGTCATTGGACTGTAGTGGTCAATTAGGGGCGTAGTTGTGTAGAGTTGTATTTAATGCAGGATAGCTGAAGTGTACTTATGATTTTGTAACAGAAAGTAGCTGTATACATGTTAAATGGTGGGGTAGCTCTAACTATTTGAGACATTTTAGTACAGTGCATTTGTGGGTTTGATAAGGGATATTTGCTGCAAGTTTATCAACTTTATTATGGTATTGTTCAAGTTTTGTTCTAGTGAAGCCTGGAGTATTGTGAGGATGTGATTACAATATAGAAGGGAAGGAAAGAGGTAGGTAGAGGCTACTCTACATCTAGTTGTGGTACTGAGGGAGTTTTTGGGTCTCTAGAGCATACCTACCCCGGGATTCAATAAAGCATTTTTCCTGTGCCAGAATATTGTAGCATCTCCTTCATGGAATATGGCCACTGAGTGATTCAGTAAACAAGGCTGGGGGCATGCACAAGCCTCCTGGCACTATTCTGGCATGGGCACCATGGAATAATGCTAATTACCTCATTTGTTGGTGAAAACCATACAAATGAGGTGAATTAGTGATTCATTAAGTACACAGGCATCTGTGCAAGAACAGTGTCCGTTGCAGAAATGTATACTACTTTGTGTGCCTCTTCCATCCTGTGAACTCCCCCATTGCCAACCTAGTGACAGCCCATACAGATGTCATCCACTGTACAAGTACAGTTACACAGTTTCTAACACCAAGGTACATGCAGGGGTCGTATCACTGTGTATTGTACATTAATTGATGGGTAGGTCATCTACTCTGATAAGTGTCACCTCCATGTGCATGTGTGTTTCAAAGCATGTCCCCATGCAGCGGTGTGCATGTGTGTCAGATGGCTTCAATCATGTTAAGGGCTTCAGAACCCACCATTGGCATACCTAACAGACCCTTCAATTGTCACCCACTTCAGTAGTATTGGCAGACACTGCCACACTACAGTACCACTGTGCTATTTGTGTAATGTATCTAGCACTATCGTTCATACGACTGTGCAGGTAGGGACTGTGCTCAGCCCTTCATCAGCTGCCCTATGTACAGGACTATGACTCTGTGTGCATTACCAGCATGACAGGCCAGACATGCATATGAGATAGCAGACACACATGTTGGTGATTGTCAGGATAGACTAACACAGACTGACCTGTGTCAGAAATGCATACTCCAAACCTGTCATACACAGGACCAGGCATACCCTCATCAACTGCATATGGTTGAGTGGATGAGACAGAAATGGCAGGGGAAACAGGTGCTGATAACTGAATCTGTTGCAATTAAAGTAATGGCTAAGCTTGTGAGGGACCTATTGCCAGCACTCAAGTAACCTCCTCTGTATGTGTGAGCCGGCAGTCCTACAGAACACCCAGGTGACATGTATGAAGGCTAGGTGGCTGTGTCAAGGGTATGTATGCACGGTCACACTATCTGCCACAATTGCCCCTCACACACTGTTGCATGTAAACACACCTGGTAAACATGTACATATACAGCTGTACCTTGGCTATGAAAAGGACACTGTGTTTCCACTCTGCCTTACTCATCATTGCTACTATCAGCAGGCCCACAGCCTGCAGACACACATACACCTGCAACCATAGCTCTCAACCTTCCATCTCCAAAATGAGGAACACTAGCCCTCATAATGTGGAACAAATTGGAAAAATGTGGAACACATACTAATGGCTTACTAACAACTTCACTTAAGAAGGCCATAGGATGGTTAAAATATGCTGGTTTTACTTATAAAGAAGATATTTTAATGAATTGATGTGATTCATTTCTATTTACCATGGATTTCACTTAAAAAACTTCTTAACACTGAATGTGTTACAGTCTTTGAATGTGGAACATTGAGGAACTTTGAGGAACATGAACTTTTTAAGACCCCAAATGAGGTGCGTTCCTCGTAATGAGGTACACTTGAGAGGTATGCCTGCAACACAACCAGAATACAGTACTTGACACTACAGTCAGTCAGCAGTACTAACAGCAATAGTGCATCATGGCTAACAAGGTACATACACCTCGATGAGTACCCATAACTATTGCCAGCAGACAGCACCTTACACAGCATGACATTGCTACACTGTACTATAGTCACCCTGTGCATCAGACCCATATGAGCATGTCTGTGCATCGATGGTATGAATAACAGGGTTGTGGCACAAGTATCATCAAATGCACAGGGTGTGGTGTTGCATTGCCAGAGGCCTAGGCTGGGCCATATGGCTGACATTGTGTGTGTGTGTGTGTGTGTGTGTGTGTGTGTGTGTGTGTGTGTGTGTGTGTGTGTGTGTGTGTGTGTGTGTGTGTGTGTGTGTGTGTGTGTGTCTGGAGAGGTGGTGTTCAATTGGGCTGTGCAGAGAAGCTTTGCATGTTGGGTGGTGACTGGCCTGTGATAGGAATGTGTGAGTGTTTGTCTGCACACCATTAAGCCATGTGGATGCCCTACACAGGGCTATGTTGGACAGCCCTGGACCATCCCTCGGCAGGGACATGGGAACTGGTTCTGCCAGGAGTATCACTGGCACCACCATCCCCAAGGACAGATGCAGTACTACTCCCTGATGGTGACTGCTGTCTGCTGGATCAGCGTCGCTGTCAGGACTGGCCAGGACAGCATGCCTATGGCCTGATCCAGTGTGATGCAGACAGCAATTCACTTCGGTAGTGCTGTTGGTACTGCCACTACTGACTGCAAATGTGCATGGCCATGTGGGCTCTCAGCTGATCATGCTGCTGACCATTTGGCTGATGCCCTACTCCCATCACGGTTGAGTGGTGACAATGTCTCACCCCACAGTCTATCCATGACATTGGCAAGATGATGTATGACATCGCAAATGCCATGGAGGTCATCACGCATAGCAGGAATCGCTGCATTCATGACCCTGAGCATCTGTCTGGTGTTGTGGTCAGTACACACCTGTGCCTCCATGATGGACTATAACATGCGTCTGGTGACATCTGCTGTGGCAGTTGCAACAGGGTCTTGATGGGCAGCAGTGCTCTGTTGAGCACCCCTATCCATCTGCCCGTGTGTGATCTCTCGTGCTCTCTGGCTATGGCTGGTGTCTACACACACTCGTCATAGTCAACACACTAGCCTGTTCCATACCACCACCCACCACCTGTCCATTATCCATGGCTGCTGGTGACTGGGTATGTCTGGGCATACTGACTATGTGCAGAAGCACAGTGTGTGAACATGGGATACCAAGCAATGGCACAGATTCAGGCTCCAACAACTCAGCCTATACCTCACTATGACCACCATCATCATGGGAGTCCACTAAGATACTGACATCAGGTTGTGAGGGGAAGAGACACCAACCCCCTTGTTCACCTGTGAGGTAAAGACAACATGTGCAATTTAAAACCCTGCAGTATTATGTTTGTTGATATAAACACATGCACACACACACACACGCACACACACACACACACACACACACACACACACACACACACACACACACACACACACACACACACACACACACACACACACACACCTCTGGTATAGTCTGGCAGAGCATTGACACCTATGGAACTTTCTGGGCAGACCTTACGGTAGTTCTGCCTGACACAATCTATCTCTTTCACAGCTACTGTAAGGCCAACAACAAAGGGTGACAAGTTCTACTGTGTGATGGGCCTATTAGCAGAATGGTAATTGTGACCAAGACCAAGGCTATTGGAGTGAGCTATACAGTGTCACCAAGTGCATATGCATGCACTGTAATAGCTGACTTACTGCTATATAGACCACACACAATGACAAGGTGTAATGATATGTGATGATAACTGATGAAGGAAAGAGAATATACACTATCACTGCAGTACCTACACAGTTCAGACTCACAGGGATTCATTTCAGACAACATTGCAGGACAGTCTGGAATACATACAGGAAACGTGTAAAGTACTAGGTGCATAGCCTCATAAGATGATACCAGGCTATTGACCCTGATGCCCTCATAAGCCTGGCCCAGAGTTTTGCCCATGTCTCTTCAAAGCTAGCACCTGTTTACCTTGTCCAGCTGGGACACACACTGGATCCCAGGGATGTGTTATCCATTTCCCATGCAGTCGTCCAGCTTCTTCTTCAGGAGAGCTATACACAAGTGTATTTTACAGACAGCATATTGTGTGGGACACTACACTATCCTGCCAATAAGCAATATACATGCCACAGACCAGGTGAGGGCCTTGCATGCATGTTGCGTGAGTGGGGTTTGTCTTACAGATATGCAGAAATGCAATCAAGGCTGGTTTGGAAATGGCCATGTATGTCAGACACAGGTCATCTATGATCAGTCTGTATGAAACTGAGTACAGGGACAGGGCTTTCAGCCTATCTGTATAGGATAGGTGTTGCAGATCCTGGATTTGACTGGTCAGAAACCTCTGTGGTCCCTGCAACTGCTGCAATTGCTTGGCAAGGTACATGCCAAAAGAGCCATTGTACTTGGTAATGTGTCCGATAAGGGTGGATTACAAGGATGTTGTGGCCTCCTAGTTCCTGGATGACATACCCATATTTGTGAGGTGGGCCATGTAAACAGCCTTCCATACAATGGTGCCCATACAGTGAGAAACTGTCAGGTTGCTACCAACCTTGGTGCACAAGTCACCTCACACCTCATTTCATTCTCAGTATATTATTACTGTCATAAGTAGTGTGGATGACATCTGCCACAGCAAGGACAATGATGCATCTCCTGGCATTCAGTTTTTGGCAATGCTGCTTGCACCAGTCATTAATTTGGGTGAGGGCCACTTGGAGGATGCTCACATCAGAAGGGGAGTGTAAGACAGTGGCCAGCTTGAAAACATCTGTAAACCTGGTCAGCCATGATCTGCCTTCTCAAATGTGCTATGGTGTTGAGGTTATCCAAGATATATTGGTTAGTCATGAACAAAACATTTCAAAATTAGTTATAACAGCATTATTTTCTGCTTAAACTCTGAGCTTTGGCCGGCTAAGACCTACCTGCAATCAACTGGATGTATAAGTGTATTTAAGTAAATCTTTATCTGCACTTTTTTCAAATAACACAGAATTTAAATTAATTTATTTGTGTTGCATTGAAAACTATATAGCTGGAAGTTGTGGCTCTGTTTTTTCAGTTAATGCTTGTTAGAATTTAGTGCTTGTTAGAATTCCTGCATAGCCAGTGATAAGTGGGGGTAGTTTCACTTCATTGATATTCGGTTTCTGCTTTATATAAGTGGTACATTTTGGATTATTTTCTGCTTAAACTCTGAGCTTTGGCCGGCTAAGACCTACCTGCAATCAACTGGACATATAAGTGAATTTAAGTAACTCTTTATCTGCATTTTTTTCAAATAATACAGCATTTAAAATGATTTATTTGTGTTGCATTGAATACTATCTAGCTGGAGGTTGTGGCTCTGTTTTTTTCAGTTAGTTCCCTACCCACCCTCCCTACTTTTGTTTTGGTGTTAATCTTGGTGGCTTTGAAACTGCCTGCCCCTCTTGTAAATTTGCATTTGGATACTCCTCCTGGGCCCATCTCATTTGCTCACTCAAAAAAAAATTGCACTTTATTCATCTGCTTTTACTGTATTTGTGTTTCATCCTACATTATTACTTTATTTTTCTTTTGTGTCATCTTAAAAGTACTCAATTGTATTTATTATTGCTTGGTGTAACTATCATTCTAAGTCTTTTGGTTTAAGCACTTGGCCTTCAGACCAGTTGTTTTACATTAAGAAGGTTTGTGGTCAGCACTATTGTGGCAGGACAGGTAGCTTACATCCTTCTAAGTTGGGAACTGCTGATTGAAGGCTCAGTGTCTGTTATTCTAAAAGTGTATTAGTTCTGGTTTAAGCACTTGGGCTTCAGGCCAGTTATTTTACATTAAGAAGGTTTGTGGTCTGCACTCTTGTGGAAGGAGAGGCTGGACTCTGCCCTTCTGAGCTGGTAATTTCTGGTTAAGGCTTATAGTGCCTGCATATGTTAACTGTTTCTTACTGAAATTGGTGCAGGGCAAGGCTCATTATTCACCCCCCACCAACCAAGCCATTAAGCAGCTCACCCTACTATTCAGGCATGACCAAAGAGCAATTTCAAGTATACTCTCCAGTCCAGCTGGTGAACCTGGGTATCCTGAGGCAAAGTTACAACTGCCTCATGTACACAGGCAACCCTCTCCTCCTACCACAAAACATTAACATATGCAAGAGATGCAATTATACAGTTAAATTGGAGGCTAAGCTCTCTCCACCCACGACTAGAACAGGCAGTCATGAGGAGAAGGTTAACACTTGCACCCCACCTCCAGCCTCACATAGACATACTAAACCAGCACTGGCAAAAATACACATAAATACACAATATCATACTCTGAGGCTTTAAATAAAAACCCGCAAAAGCATCAGAGACCTCCAAAGCAGACACCCAAAAAACCTGCACCTCCCATCACAAACCAGACAACACATAAAACACAAAATCAGTGTGCCACACAATCACAACCCTTAAGGTGAAATAACATACCTAACACACTAGTAATAGGTGACTCTATAGTCAGGCATACTGACGTCTGACTCACTAGGCTGGAGAAGGAGAAGGTTACTGTTAGCTGCCTGTCAGGGAGCCAGACTCTGCCACATAACACAAGCACTCAGGTCACTCCAGAACAAGTACAAATATGACTCTGTCATTGTTCATGTTGGTGTGAATGACCTGAGATGTACCTCCCTGGACTGCATGAAAAGAGACATGGAAGAGATCTCTGATCATGTAGCCCAGGCGGGTATGACCCTGACCCTGAGTAGCATCCTGCCCTCACTAAGAATGATACTGCAGTATAAAGAAAAAAATGATCAATTTCAACAATTGGCTAAGCTTCTGGTGTCATTCAAAGGGGATCCATTGTCTGTCAGCCTGGGACAACATGATCGGCAAGCCTCGTTGCTGCACAAAAGACGGCTTGCACCTGTCACCCCTAGGCTTTCGAATGCTGGCCAAGGCTCTTGCTGCCCCCATATTGCCTTTTTTAGGCAAGGCTCAAAAGTCAATCCCACCTCCGTAAACAGCACAAGTAAAAAATGAGGGTTATGCTACTTAACGCCAGGAGTTTAAATCTCAGAATGCATGTGCTCAAAGCACTCCTCAGTATGGAGAATGTCGACATCTGCGCAGTAACTGAAACTTGGTTCAAGGCTCCACAGAGCACCCCAACATAACCGGGCTACAACTCATACCACACATTTCGGCCACAAAACATGGACAAAAACACAAAAGGAGGGGGTGTATCCATATTCATCAAGGATACCTACACCTCCAGGTTAGTGGCGCAGCATGATACCTCTGAGATCATCCATGTGCAACTAACATCTGGCAAATCTGCAATGCAAATTGTGGCCTGCTACAGATCACCCTCCATGACCCAGGACCACCACTCCACCTTTCTGGAGACACTGGAAAACATGAAGGTCCTACCAAACACCCTGATATTGGGCGATATCAATTACCCTACCGTTAACTGGAAAAACTACTCAAGTACAAACTCCCAGGTCCAGCGCTTCCTTGAATTTATCAACTCAAATGTCCTGGGTCAGCTGGTAAACTCCCCTACCAGAGGTGAAAACATATTGGACCTGGTCATTACCAACATGCGTGACAGGTGTTCCACACTGGAGGTCAATCTGTCACTGGTTATATCAGACCATAAACTAATCACTCTGGATGTCCACACCACACCACCATGTCCAACCAAGGAAATCACAGTGAGAAACTATTCTATAGCAAACTTCACCTTACTTAAGGCAGAGGTGGTAAGTTTCACAGCCCCCACGCTAAAGGATAGCAGTGTCCAAGATGCAGGAACCTTTACAAAAGCACTCTATGAGCACCTACAAGGATGCATGGATTGTGCCATCCCTAGCAAAACCAAGACTCATTCCCCAAAGAGAAGGAAACCAGTCTGGTGGACCCTGCCATAAACAGGCTATACAATAGAAGGAGGAAACTAGTTCAGAAAAAAGCAAATCCCAAGAAGGAAAGACATCCCTGATCAGTATCAGTAAGAAACTAAGGTCTCTCATAAAATCATCCAAGGCTAACTTCGAAAGAAAAATAGCCAATGATTCAAAAGATAACCACAAAGCCTTCTTTAGCTATGCCGAGAAGTGGCAACTCACAGATATGCTCTGAGCTAGTGCAAAATAGCACAAAATATACTGAACTTACTGCAACATCCTGGCAGATAGATTCAGTGCAAACTTCACCCCCCTCTCACCCCCAAAAGGGCCCACAACAATACCGGAAAAGTGTAGTGGCCCAGAAATCACAGACGCACAGGTGAAAACAGCCCTTTCAAAAGCCAGAAGCACAGTGTCAATGGGGCCTGATGGTGTCCCAGGCTGCGTCTTGCATGAACTACAGAATGAAGTAACTCCCCCACCTAAACACACTGTTCAACCTCAGCGTCTCCACAGGTTACGTGCCCATAGAATGGCACACAGCAATGGTTATTCCACTCCACAAAGGAGGGGCCACAACTGACCCTGGTAACTATCACCCCATAAGCCTGACTAGCCTGGTCTGCAAGGCTATGGAGTGCATCATCATGGAACTCATTAACAAAGACATTGGGAACCTCCAAACACTTGACCCAACCCAGTTCGGCTTTGTTAAGGGCAGATCATGCCTACTAAACCTGGTTGACTTCTTCAAGACAGTCACCAAGGCCATAGACAAGGGAAAGGTGGTTCACACAGCCTACCTTGACCTCGCCAAGGCTTTTGACACCATTCCCCACTCGGGAATTATAGAAAAACTCACCAGCCTGAACATAAACCCCTATGTCACGAGATGGGTTGCCAACTGGCTTACAGACAGAACTCACATGTTAAGAATAGTGGGCTCCAGGTCCAACTCTAAACCAGTCACAAGTGGTGTCCTACAAGGCTTGGTCCTGGGACTGCTACTGTTCGGCATATACTTCTCAGAAGTACAGGCAAACACAGGAGGACTATGGCTAACCAAGTTCGCTGATGACTGCAAACTGGGAGCCATAATTTTTGCTCTCCGGCTGACATGGACATTCTCCAAAAGGGTCTTACTGAGAAGGGCACCTGGTGTCAAAGTCATGGTCTCAAGCTAAATGCCAAAAAATGCATAGTCATCCAGTTTATGAAAAACAACCCCCCCATGAATTACTACATAGGTGGCAGCCCCCTTAATACAGAAGAGGTAATAAGAGATCTGGGGACCCAGGTAGATAGTAATCTCTCCTTTGACAATCATATTGCCATAGTAGTTAGGAAATCCTTCTATGTAGCCCCTCTAATTACTAAAGGGTTCGCATCTAGAAATAAAGAGGTTATAGTGCCCCTCTACTCATCACTCATCAGACCCATCACAGATAGCCTAGTACCTACCTATGAACTTATGAACCTATGTGTGGGTGTTCCAATTAACAGAAACCAACAAATTTGAAACAGTTGCATACAAACAGAACACATGCATAAATGGAACAACAGTAAGCATTTTAACAGCATGCAAGATACATTGATGGCAACATGCCACCAATAATAGTATTTGAACAAGGTATATTAATATGCAACCAATGAAATAGTTGAACAATAATATAACACATGTCCCAACAATTAGTTTTGAGAGCAACATACCAATGGTACATAAATAATTATTATTGATGCAAATGAGGGGTGGGTGGAGAGAAAAAAGTCCATTAACAACTGTATACGCTTCCATTTTTCACAACTGTACTACTCAGTACTCTACAGGTCTGCCCTCACTTCTACCTATGGCTCATAGCTTCTGTAGCACACACAGACCTGTTAGACTGTCAACCTGTAATGGTGTAGAGCAGACTGAGAGGACAATGGCTACATTACTGGAGGAGGGCTTGTACATGTCAGGGTTACATAGTTGACAGAGAAGGGGTACCCTGCACTGATGTTGTAAGAGTCTGCTTCTGGCATACTTTCCTGGATTTCTATCTCTGTCCAAGGTTATTGGCAGCAGTGACCTCTAGCCAAGACAGCATGACACTTGAGGGACATGTATCAAGTAGAGTGTTTGGTGCTTGTACCTATCCTGCTGTCATTTGCAGGCATATGGGTTTGGACAGTGGAACAGATGTACACTGTGTATCAGTATATCCTTCATACAGCTACTACACACATTTCTTTACCTGTAAGACCTGTGGAGAAAATATCTAACACTTTCTGACTGTTTCTACAAATATTCAGGATGTCTTTAGTGTATATATGCACACATCTCAGTACCATTCCCTGGATTCGAAAAATGTCTGGGTGTGCTAAAATGAACAACAGGGATATTGTACATCACACTGAGCTACTGGGAAACTGACGTCTTTTGCTTGACTGATTTATGCCAAATACTCTCTCTCTAGGTTAGACAGCCTGACCTTGTAATCCCAACATTCATGCATGGCAGATAACTATTGTACTGTGTATTAATCCTTTGAAACAATACTATCTGGAAAGCAAAGGTTAACACAAGAAGGCAATGCTGCAGGAGATGCACTACAATACTGTAGACATTACTATTCAGGGTTCATAATGTAGAACATACAATATTTCATATTTCTTTTATATCTTGGTTTACATCTTCACATTCTACTGTTTTGATACTAGCTGGTTCTCAGAACAGCCTCCGTTACTTCATGCTGTCAACACCATATTTGTTGGGATAAACCTGCACACATTCTATTTCTACAATAACATACCAGAGTAAACACAACAGTTTGTGTTATACATCTTTATTACAGTGAAATGATACTTTTATTAATGGATATCCAGTGTATCAATATTAGTTTGACAAACATTTATTCATTAGACCCAGTACACACTATTCCCACTGGCATTAAACAATGTACTCCTTCCACTTTATGCCACTATATACTGCAAGTTAGATCTGTACTCACCTGCCTGTCAACGCATCCATGTCAGTCTGTCTGCATGGGCCTCAATATTACTAGCCCTCTCCACTGCAGCTATAGGGGTGAGAAACAAACATTGTCCATACCTGTCTATCACATACTCAGGCTAGAATCTGGTACACCTATATCTGTGATACTTACAAACTGCTGGAACATGGTTGTCCCGAGCATCTTGGATTCATTGGGCCAGCAGTGTCCATAATGATGCCGTACCTGCTCACCAGTTTGGGGGATGCCAGTGGCACTGGTGAGATTGCATGCCAGACAGTCCGAGGCCTCCACTTTATACTGTGAGCCCTGGTACTGGCCCTGCAGCAGTCTGTCATCATGGTTTTATATGCGGACCCCAGCAATTAGCCTGGACTCCAAAATGCCCCAGCACTACCCCTGAAAGTGCAAGCCCTCTCCAACTCCTCATATGGTTCCTGCAGAGATCAGACTACAACAAGTTTTGGCTGTATTCTCACCTGTGCAGTTTAAACAAGGCCATATTCCCACCCTTTGCTGTCATTGGACCATTGTGAAAATGCTAAGCTCAGCTAAACAGTGTGCAAATCCGCTAAGTTGAGTTGAGTAGTGCTTAAAGGGGTAATTGCTGAGCACTGCTTAACAGTGCACAAATCCGCTTAGCTGAGCTGACTGCCACTTAGTATTTAAGTCTAAGCAATGCTTAAACTGGCGAAGCATAGCTGACCAGTGCTAACCATTGCTCACTTTTCATTTTAAAAAAATATCAGAATTATGACTTCATTTATCAATACTGACATATTATTAAGTGTATATGATTTACCTTACATGACATCCCTCTATGTACTTTCATTGCATTGCCTTGGGGTGTAACTATACTGTATGGGACATTTGTGTATGCATGGGTGATTTCACATGTTTTATACACTCATACTTATATTTTGAACCAGCTACGCTGCCCTGGTTAAAAAATATCAATTACTCCATAATTTAAAACAAAAAAGATAACTTTAACAATGCTTTCTCGTGTAAAAATAAAGTACATATCTTGGTACTCGAACAGTGAAGACCTGCATGCAAAGCCAGGACTCTAAGCACTACATTATCTCATTGTTAGGACTGTAGCTGTATAGTTTTATTTATCTCCTAGGGGATGTTTAAGCAATGCTGAGGAGAGAACCATAGCATGCAAACCTGCTTAGTTATGCTTAAACATACCTCAGAATGAAAAAAAAAATGAATTTCATAAAATCACTTTAATGCTGTGTATCAATACTCCTTGTAAGTCACAGTAAGAGCAATTGTAAGGGGACAAATAGGGACAGATTTTATATATTGCTCTTACAAACTTAGAAAATTGATAGAATAATAGGTTTGGAATTAGCATGACTTTTACAGAGGATGTGAAGTCTTCAACTCAAATGTTTGTCATTATTTAATAGCTCCAATCCTCTGCTATTTGCCAGGTGGGACAGATATTTGGAGGAACACACCAAAAACATGAGGCAGCATACCTCTCAACTGAACAGATTTTTGCAGAATGTCCAGCTTATTGCCTCCTATTTTTGGTCCATTTTTCATATGACTGTAGTTTTCTAGGAAATCATTGGCAAATCACTCAGGGTTTAGATCAGAACATAATGACAGACATTTGAGTTTCAGACTTTATGTTCTTCTTTCGGCTTCCCCTGATTAGGGGTTGCCACAGTGGAATTCTGGTCTGCTAATGATTGGCAGTAGATTTTTATGGTGCCAAGGTGCCAGCTTGATGCCCAACCTTCAACGAAGGCATGCCCATTCTACGCATGTCTTTCAAACACCACTCGACCGCCCTAGAGAAAATCTGTGCTAATGCAAAACCTGTTATTCTATCAACTTTCCAAGTTTGTATGAGCAATATTTAAGAAAGTGTCTCTATTTTTGGGCTTTTGTCCCCCCCATAATTTATGGCTTTGTACAGATTTCTTGCTGTAGGAGGTTGAGAGGTATGTGAAGCAGGCATCTGGGTATTCTGCAAATACCTGTACAGTTGAGAGGAATGACTGTACAGCTCTTTCGCAATGCAGGGGTTGTGCGACAGCACCTGTCACACAACCCCTGCATTGCTTCCTATTGGGATAGCTGCTTTCAGTGTCTGCTGACACTTAAAGCACTTGCAAAGTGCTGTATGGCACTTTGACAATGCAGGGGGTGTGTGACAGTACCTATCACACACACCCTGCATTACTTTCTTGATCCCCTATCGATTTCAGTGTCTGCAGACACTGTTTTACTATTTTATTTGATTTCAGTATCCACAGACACTAAAAAACTTTTAAAAAAGTGTTGTATGGCACTTTCTGAGTGCAGGGGGCATTTTACATGTGCGTACACTACTTAAACACACACCCTGCACTCAGTAGTGTTCATGTCCGTTTAGCCATAGCAGTAGAGTGCTTTCATTTATATGCAAGGTGCGCTGCTGTTAAAGCTAAGTGGAAAAGGACATGGTTCACTCCACACAGGAATAACACTATTCCTGCATGGAGTTTATTGAATCCTGGGACTAGTTTTTGATGTTTTCATAGAGTTTTATAATATGCAGGACAAATTTAAGGTTGTAATATACTGTCATTCATAGGTTCATATTTTCATAGGTAGGTACTAGGCTATCGGCCCAAGGGCCTAAGTAAGCCTAGCCAACAAGGTTCCCTGGCTTACACCATCCAATAAAGTTAATTTCCTGTGCCCCTGTCGAGCAGAGCCACAGAAGTGATCCTCGGGGTATATTTCCTATTTCCAATCCACTCATCAAGATTTATCTTGAAGAGTGCTAATGAACTTTGCTTGACATAAATGGGTAGCTTGTTACAGAGTATAGGAAGTCTTTGGGATAGGAATCTATCCCTCCAACATGTCCTGTTTATTGTGGTGACAAGGTTTAGGTCCCTAGAGCTTGTAGCACAGAGGGACTGGGATTTCTTTAGGTGTAGCATGTCCAACAGCTCTGAGTTTAACATAGCGTTATGTGTTAGGCAGAGATCTCCTCAGAGTAGGCGATATGCTACAGAGTAAAGCTGGAGTTTTTTGAGATGGTCAGTGTAGGGCATCTGTTTGAGGACAGTAATCCTCTTTGTGAGGTACTTCTGTGGCCTTTCCACCTGCTGCAGATGTCTTGTGTGGTACATTCCAAAAGGGGCATTGTACTCTATAATGGGTCTAATGAGTGCCAAGTAGAGGGGAACAATGACCTCTTTTTTCCTGGATGAGAACCCTTTTGTGATGAGGTGTGCCAAGGATTTCCTGACTACTGTGGTGATGTGATTATCAAAGGAGAGACTACTGTCCACCTGGGTCCCAAGGTCTCATCACACACTTGGCATTAAGTAGACTGCCGTTTATGTGGTAGTTCATGGGTACAGAGTTTTTACCAAAGGGGATGACAATGCACTTTTTGGCATTGAGCTTGAGGCCATGCCTCTGACACCAGGCATCTGTCTCAGTGAGGCCCTTCTGTAGGATGCCCACATCATTTGGGGACTTGACTATGGTTCATAGTTTGCAGTCATCTGCGAACTTCATTAGCCAGAGGCCTTCCGTGTTAGCCTGTACTTCAGATTAGTAGATACCAAACAGGAGAGGTCCCAGGATTGAACCCTGTGGTACGCAAGTTGTCACTGGTTTGAAGTCAGATTTGGAATCTGCAACCTTTACAGTGTGGGTTCTGTCAGTGAGCCAGTTGGCAACCCATCTTGTGACATAGGGATTTATACCTAGTTTAGTGAGTTTAGCTATAATGCCAGAATGGGGGATGGTGTTGAAAGCCTTGGTGAGGTCAAGATAGGCTGTGTGAACCACCTTACCCTCGTCTATGGCTTTGGTGACTGCCTCAGAAGAAGTCAGTCAGGTTCAGAAGGTATGATCTGCCTTTCACAAACCTGAACTGGGTGGGGTCCAGAGTTTAGAGGTTACCAATGTCTTTGTTTATGAGTTTCATGATGATACATTCTATGGCCTTGCAGACCAGGCTTGTCAGGCTAATAGGGTGATAGTTCCCAGGATCAGTGGTGGTGTCCCCTTTTTGGAGTGGGATAATTGTTGCTGTGCACCATTTAGTGGGCACAAAGCCTGATGTGAGACTATGACTGAACATGGTGCTTAGGTGGGGAGCCAGTTCATTCTGAAGTTCATGTAAAACACAGCCTGGGATGTTGTCCAATCCCATGGATGCTGTGTTTTTGGTTTTAGAGAGTGCAGCTTTTACCTGCATAGATGTGATTACAGGTACTCTGCATTCTTCCTATATAGATATGGGCCCATTAGGGGGTGAGAGGGGGGTAAATTTAGCACTGAACCTATCTGCCAGGATGTTGGCAATATCAGTTGGTTCTGCAATTTTTGTGCCGTTGTGCTGTAACTCAGAGCAGAGATGGGTGTTGCCATTGAGATTATTGACATAGCTGTAAAATGCTTTGTGGTTGCCCTTATAATCAGTGGTGATTTTGTTTTTATAGCTAGCTTTGGAGGATCTTATAAGGGATCTCAGCTTCTTACTGAGGCTGACCAGGGAGCTCCTCCACTCATGGGATTTTACTCTCTTTTGCAACAGTTTCTTCCTTCTGTTGAAGAGTTTGTTTATGGCAGGGGGGCCACCAGATTGGCTTCCTTTTTTTGGAGGACAGCGTCTTGGTTCTTTTTGGGATAGCACGATCCATGCACTTGTGTAAGTGCTTATAGAGTGCATTTGTGTAGGATTCAGCAGTCAAAACTGTATTGTCCATCTGCATGGGTATCATGAAGTTTGCCACTTCTGTCTTAAGAAACATAAAGTTGGCTTTGGAGAATTTTTTTACCGTGGTTTCCTTAATGGTGGGTGGGGCCAGGATGTGGATATCTAGGGTGATTAGCTTATGGTCGGATCTGACCAACGAGGAGTTGGCTTCAAGTGTGGAACACTGGTCACTCCATGTTGGTAATAACTAGGTCTAGGATATTGTTGGCCCTGGTGGGGGTGTGGATAGTTTGATCCAGGTCATTGGAATTTATGAGTTCCAGAAAGCACTGAGCGAAGGAGTTGGTACATGAGTAGTTTTCCCATTAATGGTGGGGTAGTTGAAATCGCCCATTATTAGGGTGTTTTGTTGAACCCTAATATTTTCCAGTATATCAAGAAAAGAGGAGTGGGAATCCTGGGGCATGGTAGGGGATCTGTAGCAAGCTACAATTTGCATTGAAGTTTTGCCTAGAGTTAGTTGCACTTGGATAACCTTGGATGCATTATGCTGTGCAACTAACATGGAGGAGTGGATATCCTTAATGAATATGGACACACCTCTGCCTTTGGTATTCTGGTCCAGGTTAGATGGCCAAAAAGTGTGGTATGAGTTATAGCCTGGTAATGCAGGGGTGCTCTCTAGAGCCTTGAACCAGGTCTCAGTCACTGCACAGATATCGATGTTCTCCATTTTAAGGAGTGCCTCCAGTGAGTGCATTTTGAGATGTAGACTTCTAGCATTGAGTAGCATTACCCTCAATTTTTGCTTGCCTGTTCCTGTTACGGTGGTGAATTTGTCATTTGAACCTTGCCTAAAAAAAGGCACTATAAGGGCGTCAAGAGCCTTTCCTATTCCTTTCCATTCCTAGTGGTTTGGTGTGAGAAGTGACTTTAATAACATTCTTATTTAGAAGGAAGTATTTTAAAGTTAAGGTTTTCATGACAAAGTGATTTGGGGAAGAAAAGTAATATTTTTTTTTTGGGGGGGGCTGAGCATGTCATGTTTTGGTAGCTGTTAAAGCTTCCTGAGTGATTTGCTGGAGATGTGCTTGATTGTCAGATAAAAATATGACTATGAAGTTGTCTGTGTACTATATTAGGTAAGTATGTTGGGTGGATGTATGGAGTATACTGGTATACTGGTGAGAATATTAAAGTGGAGGGGGCCAAGAAATGAACCCTATTGAATTCAGGTGGCAATTGGCAGTTAAGGGGAGAGTATGATATGCCATTTTGCTGATTGATATCTGTTGCTCAAGTGACTTTTGAACCGTTGGAGGGTAGATAGTGATAAGACTAGGGACAGAGCCAGATCATGATCAAATGGTGTCCTAGGCAAGGTAAAGAATCAGCCCCTTAAACCCCCCTACATCATTCCCACCAAGTAGCCATTCCAGTGTCCCATTACTTGCCTCTTTCTCCCCCCATTTACCATAAAACACTATTCAAACATGTCAGTGTGCAGACTATTTCCTTCTTTACTTCTATAATAATTATAGATATTTGGATTTAATTTAAAAGCTTTATTTCAATTTTTTATCACAAACAGATAGCCATTTGCTAACAAAAAAAAAAAAAAAACAATATAGTCTCACAATAAATACAGGCTTAACATGAGTAACAGTAAATGTCTCCACCCTTGAAACTCACACTCATTGATACTGGATTGATACCCACATTCATATAAAATGCATCTGGCAAGTGATGGATTAAGTGTACCTTTGGGCTGTTTTCAAACCATGGGTCACCTGCACACATTTTTTGGACCATGCATAAATGCGTGTGTTTTTTTGATTCCCCTTTCTGATTGCATTCATTTATGTTATTTGTTTAATACAGAACCATCTGTTAAAGTATGTGTTTAAATTTGTAGTTTTGAACATTTTTTTCTAGTAGGCAGTGTAACAAAACATATGAATCAATAGTGTCAAGGCTACCCATTTCAGAACAGTTCAACCATAAAAGGCCATTCAGACTGCTCTCATTGTAATCCATCAGTATCAGTCAATTTTGCACAATCTGTGCAGAAGTAAAAGTTATCGGAATAATTCCGCACTTAAGAGATATCTAACTAATGAAAAAGTTACTGCTGACAAATAACTTTGCATTTCAGTGCTTTATCTACAAATTCTGTGCTTAATGCCCTTGAAGAATAAATTGTCTATGTTACATAAACAAAAATGATATCCTGATGAAAAGGGCCTTACAGAAACAGATGCTTGGTGCCAGAGCCATGGGCTCAAGCTCACTGCCAAGAAATGTATAGTTATCCCCTTTGGGAAAAAACATGTACCTGTGAATTACCACATAGGTGGCAGTACACTAAACACTGAAAGTGTGATAAGAGACTTAAGGACACAGGTGGACAGTGGTCTCACCTTTAATAACCACATTGCCACAACAGTCAGGAAATCCTTCTATGTGGCACGCCTCATCACTAAGGGCTTTTCATCCAGAAAAAAGGAGGTCATTGTCCCACTGTACTCATCCCTCATTAGACCCATTATAGAATCCAACGCCCCATTTGGTATGTACCTCTCAAGACATCTGTAACAACTGGAAAGGCCACAGAAATACCTTGCTAAAAGAATCACAGGCCTAAAGCAGATGCCCTATGCTGACCTTCTAAAAAAACACCACCTATACTCTGTCGCATATCGTCTACTCAGAGGCGATCTCTGCTTAACATACAAGGCCATATCAAACCCAGAGCTGTTGCACATGCTACAGTTAAAGAAATCCCAATCCCTCAGAGACACACGTTCCAGGGATCTAAACCTTGTCATCACAATGAGCAAAACATGCTGGAGGGATAAGTTCCTGACCCATAGACTCCCCAGACTCTGGAACAGACTGTCCATACATGTCAAGCAGAGCACCTCTTTGGCTCTCTTCAAAAGGAACCTTGATGAATGGATGGGTAATAGGAAATTCACCCTGGGGATCACATCAGTCGCCCAGCTAGACAGGGGTCCAGGAAGTAAATAGTGTGGGAAGAAATAGCCAGGGAATTGTTATGGCTAGGCTTATATAGGCCCTAGGGCCGATAGCCTAGTACCAACCTATGAACCTATGATATGCAATAGGTAATGCCTGTCAAACCAACAACAGGTTCATAGTTACTAGTCATCCAAACGCTACTCCACCCCTTATGGTACAAAGCACCATCAGCAGTCAATTTATCTCATGTGGGAAGAGAACTGACAGCCTTGCTCATTAAAGGCAAGTATGCTACCTCTTGCACCACTCACAATTGAACAAAAAACTATTAAACTCTCTGACTGACATTCACAAGACTGTAATTCCTCAGTGATTTACAAAAACAAACAAACAAAAAAAATAATTAAAATAAAGGAGACCTAGCAATTGTTCTGGAGATTTAAGACACTTGCTATTAATAAAGCTTAGTGTTTGAGCATGATCAAAGTCATTTTACTACACAGCTCCCTAACTTGCAGCATTACACACACACACACACACACGCGCACACACACACACACACACACACACACACACACACACACACACACACACACACACACACACACACACACACACACTTTCAGCTGCACTCACATGCTCTATTTGCTGAACATCTCTGTTCAACTCCTAAATCAAGTCTCTTGTGGTTTATGTTTCTAACTCTGAGGTTTCTGAGGCTTGCTATTCTTTACAGAAGTCTTCTTTGAGCTTGTAAAGCCCTGTTATGTTCTCACAGAAATTTACCCACAAGGTACTAAAGCCCTGTTGTATTTACAGAAGTCTTCAGGCTTGTTTTATTTATCAAAGATTTTATTTTTTATCACCTCCCCAAAGCAACATGGGCCTAGGCAGCTGCCTAGGTCATCTAATGCTGAATACAGCTCTGCCTAGTGAGGACAACTGAAGTAGTTGTTTACTATGACAAACAGTATTAAACACATTTGATAGGTCATGGAATAAGGTGGATACTTACTTGCCACTGTTGATGGCTTTATTTATAATATCTGTGAAGGCTGGAAGTACATTATCAGTATGAAGAGATGGACAGAAACCGTGTTGCATGAGGGTTAGGGGGTTTTCCCGAATGAGATATTTTAGCAGTTGTTTTTGAAAACATTCCTCCAATATTTTTCAGAGGAGGGATACGACTGCTATGGGTCTAAAATTTGCAATAACTGTTGAAGTGATATCTTTGTATTAATGGATTATGTGAGATTTTTTTCCTGAGGGAAGGAACATGGAATTCCAAATTAACCTCTTTATAAAGATAAAAGCTGGATAGATAATGTTTTTGGCTTCTAAGGTAATATAATAACTTTGTAGGTTATCAATAGAGGAGGTGCATAGTTCTAGTTTGCCTAAAGAGTCATTTTATATACGCTGTAGGAACAGGATTTAAGGTGAATATGAAGGATTTGAGTTGTAGCTGCTGGACAGTGGTGGGAATGGATGTGTGGGAGTCTTTAGTAATGGAGGCTATATTGTTGTTATAAGTTGAAAAGGTGTTCCACTTTTCTTATGTAAGATCTGGAAGAATGTATACACTGCTAGCAAAGAGTTTTCCTTCCTTATTCTTTTTTCATCAGCTGCGTAAAAACTCATAAAATGTCTCTGATTTTGTTATATTTGAAAAGGTAAAGTATTTCAGCATGCAAACTATAAACAGTGCCTAATATTCATTAGACCAAGGAGATGGAGATTTTGTGCCACTCATTTCTTTTAACTATTTCCAATTTTACCAGTTGGGAAAAAGGGTTCTATTAACCAGTGACTTTAATTTGCAGGTTTCCAAGAAATGTAATATTTTTGTTTAGTTGGAACACAAAGTCTGTTAATGTTAAAAGCCTTATGCAAACCAGTCCAAGAAACAGATAAGTGCTTTCTATTTCAGCTTTTACTCTACCACGCAAACTACTTTAAGGACAATTAAGATCTCTCAGAAGCTTTGATTACAGTACATAATGACATCATATGAATACTGGTTGAGCAAAATACAATACATGTACTAATTTATTGAGTTCTGCAACAGGAAGAATAAGAAAAAGAAACACAAATGACTGATAAATCACACAGCATAATGCTATTTATTTTATGTGTAATATTTCATATGCTAGATTATGTACTAATAGCCAAAGCCCGCTTCAGAAAGGTCTTGAAGATAAAGTTACACTGGTATTACAAAAATGGCAGAGTAGATGCAGTACTATAAAGATACAAAAGTATATATAATAATTAACATTAGTTAGAAAAATGTAGATTATGCTGATATAAAACAAGATGGTATACAGAGGTTAACTAATATGTAGCAACAGTGTATAAACTTAATACATATGAGTCTGAATATAGTGAAGAGCTGCTAATAAAAAAAAATTCAAATATCAACTCAGACAAGATATTATGACAGAAGCAGACTGAGTGTATTTGCACATGCAATAAATAAATTAATAAGATTGCTATTCCTACAGTAAATAATTAAAAATATATAGGTTGGTTGTAGGTTTGCTGAATGTTACTGATAAAATGTTTTAAAAAGACCTAAGCAACATACAATTGAGCAGTGGGAATAAACATGAAGGATAACTTGTATTAAAAAAGGAAAAAGAAAAACAAAAGGTTGGGTAGTAGGATTGAGAAATGTGACTGATAATTTGTCTCCTTGTTACATAAAAGAAATAGAGAAGTGACCAAAATTCATACTACTGAGACTCAAGCGATCCACAGGTGGAATCATGCTCCTGTCATATCATCTCAGTAAACCACAGAATGATAAGCAGGGAAAATATATTTCTAGTGATAGATGCAACATTTTATAAGAATATTGCCAGCCGCACCTTTTCCCTTGTAGGAATGGCAAGTGTTTGTCCAAAGTAGGCACAAAACATAGCAGCATGTGATTAGTGTACAGTTATACTAGCCTGAACAGCCTAAGCACATGGTCTGATAAATAGGGGGCTTCACAGATTTTGCTCATAAGATGTATGGTATCAGAACAACTAAAGAATGATTTTTTTTTTCAGTGTAAGGCTGCACGACAGAAGCAACCTAAACAAAATCCACAGATACAGCAATACGAGTTGTTGAGTAGAGATTAATGTATTCCAAAAGTGCTAAGAAGGGGCAGTCTGCATACCAGTGATCTGCACAGCTGTAAACAACTGGTTAGTCACAATCATATATAAAGAAGGCACTGCATATGTAGTCTCCTTGGTAAGCACGTTTATGCCTTGACAGACAATCCATATTACAGTAAGTGTAAACAAAGTGAGTCCTGTTTACCCTCCCCAGTACAGGAAATGTAGCAGTGCTGTCATACTGATACTGAGCTAGACTTTGTCAGATACAGATAGGCAGTATTACTGTTTCTTGTTCTGGAGAAGCAAAAACACAGATAAAGACTGTGTGTGTGTGTGTGTGTGTGTGTGTGTGTGTGTGTGTGTGTGTGTGTGTGTGTGTGTGTGTGTGTGTGTGTGTGTGTGTGTGTGTGTGTGTGCGTGTGTGTGTGTGTGTGTGTGTGTGTGTGTGTGTGTGTGTGTGTGTGTGTGTGGGTGTGTGTGTTGACGTGTGTGCGTGTGTGTGTGTGTGTGTGTGTGTGTGTGTGTGTGTGTGTGTGTGTGTGTGTGTGTGTGTGTGCGTGTGTGTGTGTGTGTGTGTGTGTGTGTGTGTGTGTGTGTATGTGTCTAAAACAGACTTAGTCTATACATTTTCATGGGGGGTTGCACAGAAAGGAGTGTTAAGCCCTGCTGACCTTAAGTGTGCTCTTCCACTCCTCCACTAAACTTCCTGATTTTGCAACATTCCTTACCATCTACACTCAGCACTGCAACTCTTCATAACCTTCCAAAACATGATGGATGATGCTCCTATCCCATAGCATCTCACAGTCCAATAGGGCTGTGTGTAGTAATTATAGCCCAGGTAAAAATGTCATTACAATAGCACTGTACTCATGAAATGGCAGCAATAGCTGAAATCTTCTGTATTTTGTAATATGCAGGGAGGATGTGTGTATATGCATGTGTGCACACAGCTTGAGATATTGCATTATGTTTTCAGCATCCATTTGTAAATGTGGGTGGTTCTGAATGTGTTCACAAGAGAGTTGTGATTAGGACAAGGTATCAGACAAGTGGCATACTAAATGCCACTACAAAGAAAGTATGCTGGATTCTAGATGCTTCTTTACCTCTGTAACTGTGTAACAGATGCCATGCATGATACATAATATCTATATCTCTGATTTCTTTATGCTGGCCAGCTGATAAGCATATGGACTACTGAGAAGGAGTTGAACAGTAATGAATCTCTTAGTTCAAATTCAAGCTTATGCTTATTTGTGTACTTAAACCTAAGCACTATTAAAAATTAACAAAAACAAATACAGACAAATGACAAAACACAAACAACTAGCTGTCAAAAAGCAGCATAAATAAATAAATTTTGAATAAGGGTTTGAAGCCATTAAGTGTCGGGATCAGTCTAAGCCATCTTACAGTCAAGGGGTTTATATTCAATTTGCTAAGTTTATCAGTAATGCCTGAATGTGGGATTGTATCGAAAGCCGTTGACAAGTCAAGGTAAGCTGTATGCACAGATTTGCCCTCATCAATGGCCTCTGTCATACTTTCAAAGAAATGCACCAGATTTAACAGGCAGGATCTGCCTGTCACAAAGCGAAATTGGATAGGATCCAAGGTTTGGAGGTTACCTATATCTTTATTTATGAGGCTCATAATGATGCATTCATTGGCCTTACAGATGAGGCATGTCAGGCTTATGGGTCTGTAATTCCCCGGGTCGTTTGCTAGGCCACCTTTGTGGAGGGGAATAAATGTAGCTGTTCTCCATTCTGCAGGAACAAAGCCTGTGGTTAGGCCATGATTGAAAAGGGTACTTAGTGGTGATTCTAGTTCATGTTTTAGCCTGTTTAGAAGACAGCCTGGGATGTCTTCTGGTCCCATAGAGGCCATGTTCTTTGCCTTGGACAGGGTTTTGAGGACCTGCTCTTCAGATATGGAAGGTGGGGGGGGGGTTGAGGGAGGGTTTGTTGTAAATCTGGAGGGTTAAGGGAGTGAAATTTCCACCAAAACTATCTGCTAGCAGGTTTGCTATCTCTGTGAGATCAGTGTGTGTGATACCTTTGGCCACCAGTTCTGCATATGCCTGGGTCCTACCCTTTAGCTGTAAAAGGCCTTATGGTTATCCTTGGCAGTATTTGCTAGGTTTCACTAAAAGGAACTCTTGGAGGATTTCACAAGTTGTTTTATTTGCCTGTTAAGGCTGAGGATGGTGCTTTTCCATTCTTGGGTCCATGTCTTTGTTTTCTTGGACAGCAGCTTTTTGCATTTATTGTAGAGTTTGTTGATGCTGGAAGTCCACCATGGCAGCTTGATTTTACTTGGGGCTCTGGCTTTGATTCTATCTGGTATAACCGAGTTTATACACTTAAGCAAGTGATTGTACAGGGTTTTAGTGTAAGCTTCAGCATGGTTACCACTTTCAATTGAAGTGAGGCTTGGAATGCATTTATACCTTTACGTGAAAGGGTATAGTTTACCTTGGTGAAGTTTTTTTAGTCTGATTTCACCCTTTGTGAGTGCTGGTGTTAGTGTCAGTTCAAAACTGACTGATTTATGGTCAGTTTTAACTAATGAGGATCCAACAGTTGCAGCAGTGCACCTGTTTCACATGTTGGTGAGGACAAGATCTAGAATGTCTGTTCCTCTTGTTGGGGTATGGATAATTTGCTCCAGGGCATTTTGAATTCACAAACTCAAGGAAATATTGTGCTAGTGAGTTTGGGCTAAAGTAGGTTTAATGTTGGGATAATTGAAATCCCCCATAATCAGTCTGTTTGGTAAAATTTGGATTGTCTTCAGTTTGGTTAAGTAAGCTTCATGGGTGTCATGACCCATGAAGGGGGAACTATAACTGGCTAGGACTTGAATGAGGGTCTTACCCACCATAACGTGGACCTGGAGTAACTCCACGGAGTTTCCCAGCCTAACTAGATTTGAAGTAAATCTATCTCTGATATAGATTGAAACACCAGCTCCTCTGGATTTCACACATTCATTTTGTGGTCCAAAGGTGTGGAAGGCATTGTAGTCCTGCAGGGCCAGGGTGAACTCTGAGGCCTTAAAACAGGTTTCTGTGATTGCATAGACATCTACATCTTCAAGTGCATAACCCTTATTTTGTCCTGACTGGTTAATTTCAAGTTGGTAATGTTGTTTTCAAGACCTTGCCTAAAAAGGCACTATGGAGGAAGCAAGAGTCTTTGCCAGCAGCCAAAAGCCTAGGGGTGCCAGGTGCAAACCGTCTCTGGCAAAGCAGCTAGGTTTGCTGACCATGGCTTCCAAGGTAGACAGGAACTGGATCCCCCTTAGAATGACACCAAAAACTAAGCCAGTTATTGAAATCAATCATTTGTTGTTTATACTGTGGCATCATTCTAAATGAAAGTAATATGCTGCTCAAGACTAGGGACATACCTGCCTGGGACACATACTCACAGAGCTCGACCATGTCTCTCTGCATACAGTCCAGTGAGGTATGTCTCAGGTCATTCACACCAACATGAACTATGACAGAGTCATAACAGTACTTGTTTCTGAGAGACCCGAGTGCATGTATGATTTGGCGAATCCTGGCAAATCCTTGTCATAACTTTTACAGTCATGATACTCAGTTGTCTCTGAAGTCTGGATCCCTCACCCATGTTCTTTCTTGCAGGTGTATATATGTCCACAAACCAAAATCAGCATATAAAACCAAAAAGTAAACACCAAACTGGATGCGTTCCGAACCAGCAAGTAACACTGAAATGCTCAGTTACTAAATTCAGTGACAAAGTTGCGATGTGTATTATCCAAAATATAACACTTTATTTTAAGCTCGATTCACAGGCTTTTCATCAGCTCCACTCCGACTTCTTCAGAAAAAACGGAAACCAATTTTAAAATTCAACCACATGCTTTAAATACATAATTAAAAATCACATGGTTCCTGCATTTGTTCAAAACCACCTATCATCGTACATGCACATACACTGTGTTCTGAAAACAACAATATATACCCTTGATTTACCTGGCGTTTGAACTATTATCAATTAATATGTTTAATAAATAAAAATAACCTTAAAATACATTAAAACTGAATCACTTGCTTATAGCGTACATATGTACCAAATAACAAACAAAGCAGTGTTTACAAACCCTTCTAAGGAAATATAAAATAACATTAGAAAAGAAGGAAATTACAACAGCTCAACTTGAGCCTATTACCCTGGAATAACTGATGTTAAACAATCCGAGTAGACTCATCCGAGTCGGCGACTCACTAAAGCTCATGGCTCCTATATTTATATATAAAAAATCGAACTTAACTCATGCAAAACTCTACTACTATGTTACAAACCCTAGGGAAAATTATCCCCTCCCCTTATTGTCTATAACACAGCCTCACAAAATACGAACTTAAAAAATAACCTGTTCAGAGCTGGTAACATTCCAATGAATAGACTTCTCTCCAGAAAGAGCATGTTTTAGGCCTACAAACAACAAGTTTGAGTCTACTACTGGCCTAACACAGCAGTGTTTAATTATTAAAACACACTAGTATTGATCAAACATACTACTGACTGGTTTAGAGGTCAACCCAATATAAGCAAACAAACTAAAACTCAGAGTGGTCATCAGATTATAAAAACTCTGGAAGGGCCAATGTAGGCACTAGAAATATTATCTATTTAGCCTCTTTAATTTTAAAAGGCAAGATATAGTCAACATGTCATTGATGCCAGGTTTATGGCAAGCCTCCAGTCTTAGTTGCCATAACAACTCTGTATTCCAAGAGGAGGGATGTAGGTCCTCCTCTACCATCAGATTTAACCTGATCTATAATAAAAAACTGGAAGCTGTGATTAGGATTCTCCATGGTATGCTTTGCTAGGGCATTCTCCATCTTGCCCTTTCTCATGGCATATAGATGTTCATATATGCGTTCATGCAATTTCCTGTCAGTTTTCCCGACATAGAACGCTGGACAACATGAACATTGAGCCATATATACCACTTGAGTGCTTAGATAGTTATACCTTCCCCTTATGTGGTATACTAGATGATGATCCCTTATTACATATCTAGAACCAGTCTTGATATAACTACAGTATCGGCACATATTACACTTAAACGTGCCATCCCTGGTACTGGATGTTGACAATTTCTTCTGTAAAATACTCTTGAGATCGGAACTCCTTTTAAACACTATGATTGGTCGTTCAACCATTTGTCTACTGATAGAATCATCCTGTAGTACTAGGTTCCAATTTTTCAGTATAATGGAAAATAATTCCTTAGCGTCCATACTGTACATCAGTATAAAACTGTTGGACATTGGGGCTTCTTGAACATCATGCGTTGCAATATTGTCCTGCACCAAGTGATCTTGGTTCAAAATTGGTAAATAAACCCCAGTAGCCCTCTTATTTTGTACCTCCCTTACCAGGTTGTTAATGAGATCTATTGGATAACCCCTGTTTAAAAACAGGTTGGACATAAAAGTATATTCCTCGAGGAAATCACAGTCTCGAGTCACCATGCGGGTAGCCCTGGCCAGTTGTCCTTTGATAAATGACCTTTTTTGAGAGAATGGATGACAACTATTAAAATGAACATAGCTATTAGAAAAAGTCTCCTTTCTATAAATCGTAGCTATGAAACATTTTTTTCTTTGTCCTTCACAAGGTTAATATCCAGGTAAGCTACCCGATCTGAGGTGAAACTGTGGGTGAACCGGAGAAATTCTGTAGATGTATTAAACAAATCCATTAACATGTTGACTGTCTCAACATTACCCTTCAGGATGATAAAAATATCATCCAAAAATCGGGTGTACAGAGAGACTCTGTCCATAAATAGGGGGTTGGGTAAAATGTACTGACTCTCCCAGTATGCCATAACCAGATTGGCCACACTGGATCCACAAGGGGGACCCATCGGCACCCCTATTAACTGGTGAAAAAATCTGTTATTAAAAGATACATAATTATGGGACAAGATTATGTCCAAAAGTTCACTAACCATGTGAATCTCTTTAGCTGGGGCTTTTTTTTTCTTATTAGCATGACCGGAATCCAATCTAGAGCTACTGAGTGAGGAATAGAAGAATAAAGATCCTTCACGTCAACAGTTAGAAAATGACTATCCTCACTGTAAGTAGTTTGGTTTATCCTAGAAAGGAAAGACCAAGAATCTTTAGAAATTTGTGGCTCACTGGTCAGATATTTCTTGAGAACAGTATCTACCACTTTAGCACAGGCATAAGTGATACTGCCCCTAGCACTGACCAGTGGATGCATAGGTGGATCTAATGGATTCTTATGGATCTTGGGAGATTCAAAAATAATAGGTATTATATATGTTGGTAGAGAAATGAAATTTAATAGATCCAGGTCTATAGTTCCATTAATGAACATATCTCTGAAATAGGAAGACACTCTTGAATTACCTGTGTTTAATTCATTTCTAGATATCTCAGTGTATGTTTCACTGCTAAGAATCTCTTCCATTTTCCTGATATAATCTACCTCATTCATAACTACCAACCCTCCACCCTTATCGGGTTGCATGACTCTCACTGGAGAGTTAGTTAAAGAACCCAATAACACTCTTTCTTCCTTACTAATGGTAAATTTGTTCATTTGGCTTGATAAAGGGTGGTTTAAAGCATGTCATATACCTAATTCACAAACTTGTTCAAATACATTTAGAGATGGATGTAAAGGAAGATTATAAGTACTCGAAATAAAGAAATCCCCTTTGTCCCTAGTAAGATTACCTAATAGTAACTGGAGGTTTAATTTTCTGACAAATAATTTCAGGTCTATAATGGATGATGCCAGGTCAGCTCGTTTAGAAGGGACAAAGGAAAACCCTTTTGCCAACAAGTCCACCAATTCCTTCTTGAAAATAAAATCCGAGAAGTTGTATATTCTAAAATCCCTTCCAGTGTTATATACAATGTTATTTGTCCTTGGTAAATTAGGATCTATGCCCCATAAAGGCAAAGTTAATTTCTCCTGTTCCTGGACCGGTTGCTGGATTCCTGGCCCTGGTCCAACTGTGGAGATGAGGCTGGGTCCCGAAAATTTGGACCTTCCATTTCCTCATTGGAAATGTTGGATTTGTACTGGCCTGCTAGTCTTTCGCTGCATCTAACTGGCTCCATGTTCTGCAGAGAGTCAACAGTGGGGTTCTTCAAAGTACTGGACCCCTTGCCTCTGTTCGTTTCAACAGACCTAGTATTATTACTTCTCTCCGGTCTCCATGCTTTGAAAAACAGAAAATTGCCCTGGGATGCTGGAGGTTTTGGATAGGCAGAACCATCTTTATAGACTTTAATGTCTCTAGTTAGTTTCTTGATCTTAGTTGCTGTTAATTTTGTTATATGTTCATCGATGCTGGAATAGGTCCGGTCATAATCAAACCTATACCTATGGTGTTTACTTTGAGGTGTATATATGTGTTTGTTTGTGTCAACAAAATGCTGTCCACAGAAGAGAAGATTTATAAATTAATCACAGATGAATTAATCTCATTATTTCACAAAGTGATTGGGGAAATATTAATACCATTTCAATATCAAGTGATTGGGGACAAAAACAGCATGAAGGGGACAGCAGGATGGAAAACAGCAGGCTTACAGCAAAATAAATAAATAAACAAAAGTTATAAATAAGACCAAAGGATGACAAAAGGAAATTTATGGAGGACTGAGTTGCAACCTATTGCACGGATGGTGAGAATGAAAACTGGTGTAGCTTTTAAAAAAATGTCAAAATTCCAAGCAGCATAGCTGAGATCATCATGATATTTATTTATTTATTCATTATTCATTCAGACATACACACACCCTTTGTTGACTAGGTTACTCCCACTAGGATAACTGCCTCTATTCAGGGAAGACCCAAAGTGGATTTTATTCTACTTTGAGAAATTTATTCAGGGGCAGAACTGTTATTGCTAATGTGATAGATTTGTCCCATGTTTGAGTTTCTGGTATCTCTTAGGATTCCCTTGCTCAAAAGTACATTTTATGAAGAGCTATGTGAGGACAATCCTCCACATTTGCATGTCCAGAGTAGTCAAATACCCTTTTCAAAATTGCTAGTGAGATTTAATTATTTTGGAATTTGCTGTTTTTTCATTGAACTGCAGTTTGTTTTCTTTAGTACCATAAATCACAGTATTATTTCTCTCATTTCTGAAAGAAAGCTGAAACAAAAGATATAATACAGAAATGTAAGAATAAATAAGAAGGAAAATGAATGCAATTAAATTAAAATTACTGGCTTTAATAAAAATAAATACTACTGTTCACGTAAAACCATATATATTAAAGAATTGTTTCAAAACGTGACATTGAAGGTTTTTTTCTGAATAAATGAAATGGCACAATATCACAAAGTGATAGAACCAGACAATTTCATTTATTGGGCAGTATACCTATCTGTCATTGAGCTAAAATGAAGTTCGAAGAATACTTAGACGATAGGAGGAGGCTATACGATGTACAAAAGCAAAATAAAACATTAGTGCCATGGAGGTGCTGTATGGGTATTATTTTGTAGTTGAAGAGAAGCTATAAACAAGAAAATGTATTGAACAACTCTATCCAATTTACCTATTTTAAAACATAAGTGTAGTAATTACTAAGACAAGTGTCACTTGCAAAGTAGGCATTGCAGTTGTAGAGCGAGCCTACACCCAGTACTTAAATTGGCAATTTGCGGTAGCTATGAATCCTTGATCTGATTCTGAAAGAAGGAAAGTCTGAATTGGTTTGAGTTTATGTCAAGCCGAGTATCAGGGGTTGTCATTTTATAATATACCTGGTTAATTGTTTAATAAACTATCTTGAAAGGACAGGTTGTGGGCAATATACATACAAATATTTCAAGACATGATCCTACAGTAAGAGAAATTCAGTAACATATTGTTAACCTTACACTGATCAGTCCTGCAACTACTTTTGTATCTTTGATTATATTACTGTTTTCTTAAAGTAAATTACCATGTAACCAACTTCTTGCATTATGGTTTATCCATTTTTTTATCTGGTGGTAACCCTGGGCTGAGCTTGAAAATGGTACATTTGGATTAGTGGTCTACCCTGGTCAATAACTGCATGAAAAAAAATAAAAAATAAAAATAAATAAAAAATCACTTGAAGACAGACTGTGAACCTGAAGAAAAAGACATAGTAAAGTGCTTCCAGAAAAATATAACAACACCTTTCTTTTTCTATAACAATTGCTGTCTGTATAGAGTCACTTTGCAGCAGTTCTGAGTTCACTTTGCAATTATTAGAAAAAGTAAAAGATTTTTTTGAAGGTGATTAAGGTCATTTGATTAATTGATAACTAACCTGTTTCCTATAAAACCCTTTGTGTTGCTGGTGTTCAGTGGGTATAATAATAGGAAGGTAAGTACAAACTGTTGTTGTACACCAGAGAGTAATGCATTGAGACCACTGTTGTTTTTCCATGCAAGTTGTCCTCCCTAATACCCAGAGAAGAGGGGATACTACTTGTTGTCAAACACCATATAATAGTATCAAGATAAGAAGGCTGCTATTCAGTTGCAGTAGCCATTGTCAAACTGTTTAGATACAATACCACATAGCCTTGGAGTTGTTGTATAAATATATTAAAGCTTGACCCATTTGGGTACTAGTAATTAAGTTTTATTGCTACAGGTAAAAAAAAAATGATTTGCTGTTGCAACACTCTTTGAATAGCTACATCAAGGAATTTTGAATAATGATGACTTTGTAGCTTTCCTGCTTAGAGCAGGTCAGTCTCATCATAGATAGGTACTGTCTTTATTTTGTATTTAAGAGCTGCATGTATACACAACTAGTACATGAATGGATAGTATCACTAGACCAAAAGCAAAGTATACTCCATTGATAACGTATGAATAATAATGTCTTTTTTGGTCTATGACAGGCTATGAATCATTTCTTTGTCCATCTTTCTCATACTGTATGTCACACTGTTCAGCTGAACTGCCCTGTTCTCCATGAGAGTAATAGAGAAGGATCTGCAGCCACTGCACATGCATTTCCACATTCATACTTCCTAATGTTATATACAATGATTAAACTGAGTCATTTCAAATACGATTTGCTTGATAATAAACATCACAAAACTACCACATTAAAAATATGCCCGTAAGAGTTGACCCAGTTGTTCATGATTTGGAAACTTATGTGGGCGTTGACCTCACTTTTGAGCAAATGTGTCCATTGTTGTAGAAAGTCCTTCTATACTGCACAGCTTAAAAACAAAGGAATTGCATCTAGATCTAGAGATGTTATTGCCCCCCTTTACTCAGGGCTCATTATGACAATCATTTCTGGTTTAAAAGCTTACGTTTGCTCTTGTTTCCTGCCTTTCCTGTAACTATTCTTGTCCAGATACAGATTTACTGTATCCAGGACTGTTTTTAAGCTTCTGAGAGGTGCCAAAGTCTGCTCTTCATTTTTTCACTTAGATCTGCTAGTTCTATCCTCTCCTGCACTTTTACTAGCTTATTAGTCTAGCACTTACCACATAATTATTGTAGCACACAAACGTGCTACCAGCACTAAACATTCTACAAGGAAACAGCTTCAGTACTTATTAATGCACACCCCTCCAGGCATATCTAAAGTCAGTTCCCTGTGCTTTCTCTTATTAACCTGCTGAACTTGGGCATCCTGAGGCAATGTAGCAACTGCCTCATGTACACCAACAACCCTCTCCTCTTACTTCCCAACACTCAGACTTGTGAGAGATGCACTTATATATCCAAATTGGAAGCCACACATTCTCCAGCCAAGACCAGCATAGCTGGTCAAGTGGAGAAGGTCAACACTTGCACCACACCACATGGAACACATAGCCCTCCAGAACATGCACCGGCACTGCCTTCACATAAAAACACAAACCACGCACCCACCTTTGCGGAGGCTCAATAAAAATCTACCCAAACAGCAGAGACCTCCAAGGCAGAAATGCACTCTACCACCACAACAAAACACTAATCATGAGACACATAACTCTCCTAAATAGTGTGCCACTCAACCAAAGCCCCTAAGGAAAAACAGCATGCCCAGCACACTGGTCATAGGTGACTCGATAGTGAGGTGCACTGATGTCCCACTCACTAGATTGAATAAGGAGAAAGTAACAGTCAGCTGCCTGTCAGGTGCCAGGATCTGCCACATAACGCACACACACTCAGGTCCTTCAACAACAGGTACGAATATGACTCTGTCATTGTACATGTGGGTGTGAATGACCTGAAACATACCTCCCTGGACTACATGAAAAGTAGACAAGGAGGAGCTCTTGGATTATGTAGCACAGACAGGTATGCCCTAGCCCTGAGCAGCATCCTACCATCACCAGAATGATACCACAGTACAAGCAGAACATTATTGATTTCAACAACTGGCTAAGTTTCTGGTGTCAGTCTAAGGGGATCCAGTATTTGTCTGCCTGGGATGACATGATTGACAGACCTTGATGCTTTACCAGAGATGGCCTGCATCTGTCACTCCTGGGCTTCCGGATACTGGCCAAGGATTTTACCAGCCCTATAGTGCCTTTTTTAGGTGGTGTTCCAAAGACCAAATTAACATCATAACAGCTACAAACAAATGCAATCTGAGGGTCATGCTGCTCAATGCTAGAAGTCTAAATCTCAAAATGCACTCATTCGAAGCACTCCTTAAAATGGAGAACATCGGCATTTATGCAGTAACAGATACCTGGTTCAAGGCAGCTGAAAGGACACCTGCACTATCAGGCTATAACTCATTCCACACCTTTTGGCCCCAGAACTTGGACCGAAGCTCTAAAGGCAGTGGTGTTTCCTTATTCATAAAGGATGCACACATCTCCAGGCTGGTAGCCCAACATAATGCATCAGAGATACTTCAGGTGCAGCTAACATTGGGTAAGACAGCAATTCAGGTCATAGCCTGTTATAGGTCCCCAATCATGTCCCAAGACTCACACTACACATTCCTAAGCACCCTGGAGAATATTAGGGTCCAACCTAACACTCTCATATTGGGCAACTTCAACTACCCCTCCATTAACTGGGAAAACTACTCATGTAACAATACATTTGCCCAATGTTTTCTGGAATTCATTAATTCCAATGTCCTGGACAAGCTCGTTCTTACCCCCACTAGAGGTACCAACATCCTTGATCTGGTCATTACTAACATGGGCAACCATTGCTCTACACTAAAAGTCAACTCCTCCCTGGTTAGATCCGGCCACAAACTAATCACCTTGGAAATCCACATCAGTCCACCCCCCCACCCCCCCCGCAAAGTAACCACCATGAAAAACTTCTCCAAAGCTAACTTTGGGCTCCTAAAAACAGAGGTGACTAACTTCACGGTACCTATTCAAATGGAGAACAGTTGGATGACAGCAGAAACATACACCAGTGCACTGTATGAACACGTACACAAATACATGGACTCCGCCATACCCAATAGAACCAAGACACTCTCCTCCAAAAAAGGAAGCCAATCTGGTGGTACCCTGCCATAAACAAACTCTACAACAGAAGGAGGGGAACTGATGCAGAATAAGGTGAAGTCCCAAGACTGAAAAAACTCCCTTATCAGTCTCAACAAAAAGTTGAGATCCCTCATCAAATCCTCTAAAGCTAGCTATGAAAACAGAATTGCAGCAGATAGTAAAGACAACCACAAGGCCTTCTATAGTTATGTAAAGAATTTCCACGGCAATACCCAGATTTGCTCTGAGCTAGTGTACAATGGTACCTCCTATACTGAGCCAACAGATATTGCCAATATACTGGTTGAAAGATTCAGTGCCAACTTTACCCCTCCCCCCAAAGGACCAATCATAATACCAGTAGATTGCCAGACACCCAGTATTACTGCTGCACAGGTTAAAACAGCACTGTCCAAGGCCAAGAATACAGCTTCTATGGGACCTGACAATATCCCTGGCTGTGTTCTACATGAACTACAGAGTGAACTGGCACCTCACCTGTGTGCTCTGTTCAGTCACAGCCTCACCTCAGGCTTTGTCCCTACTGAATGGTACACTGCTACAGTCATCCCTCTCCACAAAGGAGGAATAATTACAGACCCTGGGAACTATCGCCCCATTCGCCTGACAAGTCTGATATGCAAAGCTATGGAATGCATCATCATGGACCTAATAAACAAAGATATAAGGAATCTCCAAACTTTGGATCCCACACAGTTTGATTTTGTGAAGGGTAGATTGTGCCTGCTCAACTTGATCAACTTCTTTGAGTCAGTCATCAGAGCTGGGGATGAAGGCAAGGTGGTTCATACAGTCTACCTTGATCTGGCCAAGGCCTTTGATACCATTCCCCACTCAGGAATCATAGAAAAACTCACTAAGCTAGGGATCAACCCCTATATCACTAGGTGGGTTGCAAACTGGCTCACAGATAGAACATATAGTGTGACAGCAGCTGACTCCAACTCAGACTGCTAATCAGTCATGAGTGGTGTCCCACAGGGATCGGTCCTGGGTCCTCTCCTGTTTGGTATGTAGTTCTCAGAAGTCCAGGTCAACACGAAGGGACTCTGGCTGACAAAGTTTACAGACGATTGCAAGTTGGGAGCCATTATTAACTCCCCAAGTGATGTTGACATCCTACAGAAAGTCCTTACTGAGACCAACGACTGGTGTCAGAACCATGGCCTTAAGCTAAATGCTAAAAAATGTGTCATCATCCCCTTTGGGAAAAACCTATTTCCCATGAATTACCACATCGATGATAGTCCACTGAACACAGAAGGCATTATAAGAGATC
This sequence comes from Protopterus annectens, assembly GCF_019279795.1. Taxonomy (NCBI): domain Eukaryota; kingdom Metazoa; phylum Chordata; order Ceratodontiformes; family Protopteridae; genus Protopterus; species Protopterus annectens. The sequence continues at coordinate 30,866,083 of NC_056742.1, read as the reverse complement.
TGGGAACACAGGTTGACACCAGCCTCTCTTTTGACCACCACATTGCCACTGTGGTCAGAAAGTCCTTTTATGTGACACATCTCATTACTAAGGGTTTTGCATCCAGGAAGAGAGAGGTCATTGTCTTCCTCTACTTTTCCCTCACTAGGTCAGTCAATGAGTACAATGCTTCATTGGCATGTACCTCACTAGACACCTGCAACAACTAGAGAGGCTGCAAAAGTACCTCACTAAGAAGATCCTAGGCTTTAAACACTTGTCCTATATGGACAGACTCAAAAAACCCCAACTGTTCTCTGTCTCATATCGCCTACTTAGAGGCGATTTTTGCTTGACTTACAAAGCCATGTCTGAGCCAGCTCTGTTAGAAATGCTACATCTAAAGAAATCCCAATCCCTCCACACCACATGCTCCAGAGACCTCAACCTCATTACCACAATCAACAGAACAAGCTGGAGGGACAGGTTCATAACCCAGAGACTGCCCATGCTCTGGAATAGACTTCCCATAAATGTCAAACAGAGCATCTCACTGGCCCTCTTGAAGAGCAATCTTGATGAGTGGATAGGAAATAGAAAATTCACCCCAGGGATCACTCCAGTGGCTCTACTTGACAGAGGAACTAAGGTCTGGTGGCATGGTGCCAGGGTAATCCTATGGGTTAGGCTTGTAAAGGATCCAGAGCCATTAGCCTAGTACACACCTATGAACCTATGAACCTATATGTAACTGTCTAGACACATGCAACAACTGGGATTCCAAAAGAAATACCTTACTAAAAGGATACAAGGCCTAAACAACATGCTCTACATGGACTCACTCAAACCCCTGTCACTGCACTTGTTGTCCTACTGACAGCTAAGAGGTGACCTGTGTCTAGTATACAAGACATCCACCGACCCTGTACTAATACTTTTACTGCAGATCAGCAAGTCAAATGGCATCAGGAATACTCATTTTAGGGATCAAAACCTCATCTGCTACATCAACATAATGGTTTGGAGGGACAGATATATCCCACAGAGCATACAACTGCTCTGGAAGAGACTCTCCATTCACATAAAACAAAGTTCATGTCTGTGCATATTCAAACACAACTGGATTGGAAAGAGAAAATGTACATCAGGATTGCCCCCTGTACTACTAATAGACACAGGCAGCTCCTAAATGCTTTATGCCATGCCTGGGTCCCCTCAAATTATCTATGGTATGATCTCAGTTATTTTTATTAGGGGTAATACATAATTATCCCCTATGGGATGGATAATGATAATCTCTAACCAAATGGGGTCAGTTTATTTAGCACAAAAAAGGGAAACTGGCTAGGCTTAAAATTGCCAACAAAGGCAGCTAGTCTATTACTTACATACAAACCTATAAGTCAGGGAAGACATTGTCTGTTTTTCAGGGAATCTAGATATACTGCTTTATTTTGCTTTATCTATATATATTTTTTTTTTACAAAGCTTGGCCACTGATTGTACTGCTAAAAATAGTTAGAGCGAACACCATTTCAACATTCTTGATCCTGACCACAGTGACCTAGTGATTGTACTAACAATCAGTTATTTTGAGTTTCTTCAAAAAACTTAAATTTTCATACTGGGTGCTTTTCCTTTGACACAGACATAAAGTCTTTTAGTTCAGGATAATAAAATGTGGAGCTGTAGTGAAGAGGTAGATGATTAGATTTTTGACACATGAGGAGACTGTAAAGCCATGTGATGTGAAGAAAGTGTCATTTTTCCCTCTAAAAAGTGATAATATTTTGTACGCTGTATATGAGCTTTTTCTACTTTCCTCCCCAGTTGCCATTGGGGAAATTAATAAAGCATTTCCCAATTATATTTTGCTGTAAACCATAATTTAAACTAAGAATGAAAACTGAGCTGTCTTTGAGCATTTCAGACCCTATCATGATATCACCTGCGGTCTTATTGCTTTTAGCTCACTGTGTGAATTCTCTTGAGTATTAGATATAGAAAACATTTACTTTTCAGGCACAAAATAGGACCAAGGAAAACAGCAAAGAAATTCATACTAAATGAAAAAATATAAATAAAGAAAGTATAAAAATGCTAGCACATTCAACAGTATTTAGTCAATGCAAATGTTGCAATGAGAAAGCACATATTTCTGATTTTTTTCTGTTACAATTTGGACATATATCAGAGTATAACCACTTTGAATTGTAAGTATATAAAGACAGTGTGAGCAATGGATTTTTCTTAATATTATTACTGCTTTGTTATTATTATTAATAAGACTGGTAAGCAATGTGTACAGTTTCAAATCCAAATAGGCGCTGACTCTCTTTGAATATCAGACAGAATTAATAATAAGAAAAGAAATATATCAGTCAGGTGCAGTTGTAGAAAGATAGGAAACAAGTCAGCTCAGAGGTGGGCTACCTGTATGCAATGAAGGATGCAAAAGGGACTCCACTGATTCAGGTCCTGACCTTGCTGTGCCTTTCATCCAAATAGCTTATTTGCCCTTACCATCTGTCTGCATCTGTCATCCAGCCAAAGAATCTAAGTAACAAATCTCAGTGGTAAAATCTGAGATGGTCAACATGCTGAGCTGACATATCGTTATCCTACTGCTTGTTGTAATTTCAGAAGGGAAAAATGATCAGATAAGTTGCTAGGGTTCTTTCAAGACTGAAAAGGTGACAAAAAATCTCTTGATTCAAAACTGTACTTTACAGTTAGAGGCTTTCTTTGCCAACTTAAAACTCAAGCACAGGCAACACTATCCAAAATGTATTGAGTATTAATCCCAATTAGAAACATTTAACTTGTGCAAGAAGTTATTATAGGAACAATAAACAAAACTTGCTAAGTGGTAAAATAAATTAAAACAATATTTGGTACTTACGTATTATCGCAACCAAATTTTCATGTTGCGATAACTGACGTAAAATTGAAGAATGGATGTTTGGGTTTGCCCTGTAAGGTCTGTTTAATTTGCGTTTTACAAGTAAGGTCAAACATTAAGTTTTAATGGAAGGCTGGGTTGTAAACAGAGGGTTTGGGAAAGCAGTCACCATTGTCTTCCTCTGCTGCTTCTTCACCGACTGCGGTGGCTTGACTGGAGAAACTAGCTGCAGTGTCTGTGCCCTTTTACATACATCAGAACATCCAATAGGAAGCAAAGACAATCGAGGGGATTTTCAAGTAGAAAGAACTGGCAGTACAAATCTTTTGCATCTGCTAACTTCCTTTCATTCCCCCAATGCTAATCTCACTTTGGGGATCAATTACAATAGAGAGGGTAATCCAAAAAAAAAACTCAAAAGAAGAATGTCGAAATGATTTTGCAGTACTACTGCCATTTTTTCTATTTGAAAATCCCCTCGATTGTCTTTGCGTCCTATCAGATGTTCAAAACACTGCAGCTAGTTTCTCCAGTCAAGCCACTGAAGTTAGAGTTTATCGGTTTTCTGCATACTTACTTACTTCTTTTTGTGTAAGAACCATAGCTTACAAGCTGTGCCTCATACAAGACATCCAGAAAAAGAAGAAGAAGAAGGTGATATACTGCTATTGCAAATTACCTGCTTGTCATCTTTGGAATCTGCCATAATTTTATTCTGCCCTGCTTCTTCTTATTATTTTCCATGAAGTTAGTGCGGTAAAGGAGGATGCTACCAAGGAAGAGGACTTTGGTCGTTAGTCCAGTTCCTCTGTCATAACCAAACTGCTACAAAAAGTGAATTGGTCTTCACACACCCCTTTTTAGTTTAGTAAACAGTTGTTTTGCAAGAATATCAGGAACTACACAGGGTTAAAAATCTGGTTGTGTTAATATATAAGTACCCAATATTTTTAAAATAATATAGAAATACAGTGTTTAAAAATAAATAAAAAGGCATGTCTTCAAAAAGATATAAAGGATCTGTAGGGCAAAATATTTCTTTCTTTTTCTTAGGAAAAAAAAAAAAAATATATATATATATATATATATATATATATATATATATATATACACACACACGCAAATATATATACATTATTCATGCAAAAGAAGTGAAAAAAATTTGCTGACATTTTTGGATAACTATCAAGAAGAATCCCATGTGTAGTTCATTATGCCAATGTGGTGATGCCTATTTCAAAGACCACACTTAAAAATCCTCATAGGAAGCTGTGTCAAAATGTGTGCAAAGCTTAAGCAAAGTGGGTCTGAACTGGCAAATGCCAAGTAAAGTGATCATAATACAGAATGCAGTCATATCAGTGTATAACAGTAGATTGCAAGGAGGAAGAGTGTAACAGATATTTGCTTTTATTTGTAAAATATTCTTGTTGGAGGCATAATTCTTTCCTACAGGTGCATTGCATTCTTTCTATTTATGTTTCTGTACCACACAGCATGCTGTTTACTTTCAAACATCAGTGTTCTGTCACTGTGGCAGGGTGGGGTCAGGTCTCTGCATCCCTTATTGTGTGACTATGTCGCACACACCATATCCCCAATTTTATGTTTTGTGAAGCTGTGAAACAAATGAGAATGAATAATTGTATGTGCCGTTTCATATTATTTCTGTGTGTTTTGGTAATGTGATTCACTCCTCTGCATTTCAGCTTTTTTACACAGTTCAAGGAGAGTATGCTAATTACTGTCCAAATCATGCACCTGACTTTTGTATTGTTAAAGTAGATCTAGGAATTGCATGTCTCTATGCAGAAGAAATGTAACATGACAGATTCCAAAGATTGGTTATTACAATAATCTGAAATGCAACACCATTCCCTCGTGTGTGAGAAGTGACAGAAATGTATCTGCAGTCTGCAGAAGTCAAATTGTGTGAATGATGTTGATTTTATTATAGTAGGCCAAAATGTGTTGGGCAAAGATTTTAGCTTTTATTTGCTTAAAACATTAAATATTAGACACAAGTATCCATTTTAGGGGATAGAGCATAGCAAAACATAAATAAAAGACATATTTGGTAATACAAAGAAGACAAATAGAATAAGAGAATCAAACCTAGCAATATTAGATAAAGTACACTAGCAGATGAAAGCCTATTGTCCTTTGAAATAAATTGCCAGGCAGATTTTCCTTGTAAATTGTGTGATGAACATTTATACTACCTTTTTTCATCTTTCACCACTGAAGAATATCCCATTTTCACCTTTTTTAAACACTGTTATTTTAGTTCTTATTAAAAGTCTGCTATTATTCCTCCATCTGCTATTAATGCTAACGGCAAATGTGGAAAGAAGGACTATAGTCCAGACAAGATCCAAATGACTGCACATTTAATAATAATAATAATGTAAGACACCTTAAGTCACGGTTGGTGCTACACCATAAATATGAAGATAATTTAAAGTTCCAAATGGTATAGCAAGATTGTGTTTTTTAATGTGCACTCCCATTTGTACAGTTTTCCATAATATAATGGAATATCTTGACCAGTTTAGTATGCATGCTGCTAGAGAATACTTTGTTAGACGTCAGTTCACATTATTGCATTATAGACAGATAGATACAGAATCCTATAGATATGAACATAGGAGCTATACTGAATCATTACACTTGCATTGAAATAATGTTTGTTTTTGTCCCTGAATTCATCCCCATGTCTCTGAACATATATATATATATAAACACACACACACACACACACACACACACACACACACACACACACACACACACACACACACACACACACACACACACACATACCTTGCTTAATATAACAAACTCCATGATAACACAAACAGGGAAAGAGGCAAAGCCATAGCAAGCATGAATGTATTGTTTTTTTTATTATTATTTTGACGGACACATTTTATATGCAAGAGTGTGTGTGTGTGTGTGTGTGTGTGTGTGTGTGTGTGTGTGTGTGTGTTCGTGCAGATTGGGGCTAGCCACTCAGCAGTGTAAACTTTGGCTTTGGGTAATTTAGTCACACTGACTATTGTTGATGTGACGTGTAACAAGACATCCTCTTGTAAAACTGGAAAAATGTGGTTGATGACAATGGCAATGTGTATGAGATGGCCAGTTTGTATATATTTATTTATATATCTATTTATGTATATATTTAACTATCTATATAATCCTTCTCTTACACACACACATATTCGCACAAAAAAAAAAAAAAAAAACAACCTGCACATGGGCTCAGGGGAAAAGGATATAATGGTTTGGCAAAAGACACAATGATATGGATTTAAGAATGCAAGCACAATCCCACACCCTTTTAAAACAAATCAGTGCTCATAATAATAGAAAGTCCAGACACCAGCTTTGCAATTATATTCCAATAAAAATTTCTTTATTCCCATTGAACTGCCATCTGACGTTCATATAACTATTTCAATGAACAACTATCCAATGTGCTGTCACATGAGACTATTACTTTGACAGCTCAAGCAAATGACCAAGTGCAACTAAATTTAACAGATATATATATCGATATTTAAGGGTATATGTGCAGTTGCTGAGCTAAGCTTTAGTAAACCATGGCTCAGTGAAGATGTTACATTTGATTTCTGACCAAGTGAATGTCAGAAATGAGCTTTTACGGGGGCGTGGCCAAGGATGAACACAGGATAGCAGCAGATTTCTTCAGCTCCACCAATTTCATTACACTGACAGGAATTAATTACTTAAAAAATTAATTTTTGAAGTAATTTTCTTTCTAAATATGTTTGTTTTATATAGTTCTTGAACTATATCTAAAAAAGAAAGGAAATCTTAACAATATTCCTGTCAGAAATCACTTAGGAAATTTTCCTGTCAGTTTATCAGTCTGAAATGAGTTCCAGTAAGACAAATTCTCAAGACTCCAGCATCAAGAAAGAACTTCAATCTCTGATAATTATAATCCAGCAACTTACTGCTAAGATGGATAAAATGGATACTAAAATAGACACCTTCATAAAAAAAACTACAAAACAAATAGACTTGTTACATATAGACCTGCAACAACAGAAGATCCAGATGACAGGCATAGAAGAAGCTGTGAATGACATGGAAAATAGAATACAAGAAGAGGAAATCAACATTGAGTTTCTGCTGAAACAAAATACACATTTACAAACAAAGCTGGATGACCTGGAAAATAGATCTAGGCACAATAACATTAGGATTTTTGGACTGCCAGAAAATTTTGAAGGTAACAATATTACTTCTTTTTTAACAACATGGCTCCCTAAAACTTTAGACTTACCAGAAGCATTTGCTTTTGGTATCAAAAGAGCACATAGATCTATAGCTAATACTAACTCTAACAAAAACCATCCTAGATCAGTTATAGTTAGATTTCTATCATCTTTTGATAAAGAGATGGTTCTTAAATCTGCTTGGGCTAAAGCTCCTGTTAAGATTAATGAGACAACTGTGCGTTTTGACAATGACTATTCTTCCATGGTAATAGCTAAAAGAAAAGTTTTTCTGCCACTAATAAGGGAGCTTAAAAAAGCACAGTTTAAAACATACCTTCTGTTTCCTGCCAAGCTTAAAATCTTCCTTCCTGATGGTCCTAAAATTTTCGATGACTTAGACTCTGCTTTACTGTTTATCAAAAAATAAGATTTTGGATAAAATAGAAGAAATGGAATGGGCTAGTCCTTCATTAAAGAGACTGGCAACTGAAACTTTGTGGAAGACTTCAGAGAAGAAGAAGAGACTAAAAAACAAATGATTTGTTCTATGTTTTTTTTCTCTCATCATTTTATTTCATTATTAATCTTTTTAAATATAGTTCCTGCATTTC
>NC_056742.1:30828341-30853341 GCF_019279795.1 Protopterus annectens | reverse complement strand
AAAAAATATTCTCATTAGTGATTTTACTAAATATGTACCCATTTCAGGTCAGATAACTTATTTAGGTATAATATTATCTAAAGATATTAAATCTATTATATATAATAATTATAATACCTGTTTTCTTAATATACAAAATCTTTTGAATTCCTGGAATAATATGTTTTTTACTATGGAGGAGAGACTTACAATTATTAAAATGATAATATTCCCCAAGATTTTATACTTAATACAATCAATAATACTTCCACCTACAAAAATAATTATCAAGAAACTGAATACACTAATGTTAAATTTCCTATGGGCACCTAATAGACCTAGGATTGCATTAAAGAAACATACTAATAGCTGGTCTCAAGGGGATATTTCTTTTCCAGACTTTAATTTATATACTATCTCTTCTATTGTAAAAGTTATTACTTTATTAATAGATCAGTCATATGTCACAAAATGGAAAGATTATTGGGAGCTAATTAGTATGCACTTCATGAAAATCTCCTTAACACATAAAAATATGATTGTAAATAACTCCATGTTATGGTTACTAAAGAAATTTTGTACTTCACCTATTACACCTAAACATATGGTTTGTTACCCATTAAATATTATTATTAGTTATTGTAACTTTATATTCATGCACCCTAAGTATAGGGAATGGAATTTTATTGTATTCCCTATAATGTATACTCAGGGTATGCTTTTGTCATCTACTTCTGAATGAACTCATTTAGCTATAGATAATGATCTAAAGTACTGGTATCAGTTGATATCTGATAATAAAGTTAAAAATCTAGATTTCTTAAAACAAGAATTTGATCTAAGAGAAACTTGCTGGTTAGAGGTTCAGACCTTTAGACAACATCTCATTAATAAAATAGATCTAATGTCTATAACAGTTAAAGAATCTATTCCAACACTGATTGATTACTTGATATTAAATTTACAACATAAAGTTTCTGATAAAGGTAAACTTTCATACATACATAAAATTATCAGACAAGAAACTTTTTACAGTGTAGATTCATACTGGAATTATTTCACTTCTATTAATGGGGACCCACCAAATCAACAAGATAAACAATATATATTGGAATCTGCTTATAGAACTACGTCTTCCATTGTCTGGAGACTTTATACATGGAAATTTTTACATAGATCTTTTATACACCTTTGATGATGAATAAAATAAATAATAAAGATAATTTATGTAAGAGATGTAATGTAGAAATTAATGCTGACTGGGCTCATATGTTTTATGACTGTATAAAATTGAAAGAATACTGGAAGTCAATTAATGAATTTTGCAGGCTCTTTTACAGATAATTTCATTATTTCTAAATCTCTTATATTATTCAACACACCTGTACCTCAAAGTGTTAAAAGGTTAAGCTTCCCTTGTTATGGTCTATTCTAGCAGTGGCTAGGAAAATAATAACTAGAAATTGGATTTCAGATACACCTCCTTCGTTCAATGAATTTAAAAATGTTATGAATATAGTGTGCCATATGGAAATAAACACAATTAGGACAAGAACAAATAGAAAAACATCTTATTATATTGTATGGGATAATTTACAAAATTTGTTAAAAAAATTTTAATTTCAATAGCATGGTATTTTAGTTTAATTAATTGATCTGATTGTAGTGGATGTCTTTGTAAATACTTTAGTTGTTTTGTTGAATATTATAATAATACCTATTTTTAATTACTTGTATAAAATTGTTATGATATTTCTCTTATATGTTAAAACAATAAACCTGTTTTGAAAAAAAAAAGAAATGAGCTTTTACAATGTCCCAGCATGTGGAGCAAGCTCTCTACTCTGTCACTCCAATTAGAAATGTGGTTTTACATGGGTACAAAATGTAGGGATGTCCTTCACTCTCCCAGTCCCAGCCACTTGCCTGGTTAGAATTTTAAGTAATATTTTTGGTGAGCTGTGGTTCATCAAATTGCAACTTGAATGAATTCAGTGCACACACACCACATATGTGTGTATGTGTGTGTGTTTGTGTATGTGCATGTGTGCGTATCTCTATATATACATTTATATATGTGTGTGTGTGTGTGTGTGTGTGTGTGTGTGTGTGTGTGTGTGTGTGTGTGTGTGTGTGTGTGTGTGTGTGTGTGTGTCAATATCTATGTATGTGTTTGCGTGTGTGTACAAAATAGAGAAAGAGAGATTAGTAGATATAAATACAGATAGATATGAATGCAGGATCTATACTGAATCGTTACTGTGAATTTCCATCCAGATTCATCATCATGACTATAAACCATCTAAACATTCACATTGAACTAATGTCAAAATATACTGAACCCTATTTCTCTAAACATTCTAATTTAACAATCAGTAATTTGGAAATCGACCAGTTTCCTTACACTTACTGCTACACCTTTTGTGCAGAAGTGACACTACCCATTTACAGCTACCAATACTGTTCCTCTGCATACTGACATCACATTTAGATGTATACACAAATCATCCCTCACAAATCAAACAGAAAATATTAGAATGTCAGTTTTCCCTTAATTGCTACAGTTGGCTTCCATTTTTAAAGGAGGTCGAGCTCACTGCACCATGCAACACAACATGTCATAGACTGGAATGTATGTGTTTTAGACTTGTTTTTCTTTTTTTCATGAATACATCACAGAGTTGCAAAAACATCATTTATTCTAATGGAAACAGGTTTGAGAACAGTAAAATATGGGATCTAAAGATTGGATATGTTTTTTTATTTTCTTTTAAGCAGGTGTTATACACATTTCTTTCATTTTTTTCTTTTTGGCCACTTTGGCTTTCCTCAGTCTTGGATCCTGGGAGTTATTCTTCACATCTCAATATGTAATCTGAAATCCACACATTAACTGAGAGGACATCGATGTGTCATAGTGAAGGGTCATATTTACAACCATAGTTTTTTTTTTTCTTTTTATTGTTTTTCATTCCCAACCCATTTCCCTCTAAAACGACAGAAGTGCAGTGATGTAAGAACATCTACTGGGACATGCACCAGTATTCTGTAATCATGGGATGAATACCCATTTATCACCTCCAAGATTGGTATCCTAGCTTATAATTATGGTCTGTAATTAATACATATAATTATAATTATTAACCTCTACCACAGGGTTGGAAACTTAGCATTTGACTAGGGGCACTAGCACTTATTGTAAAACTGGTCACCTAAACAAACACCTTACATGTTTCACATGTATAGCACCAGTGCACATATCCCCTAATTGTAACGTGTGTGCTTGTTTGTCTCTTTGTGTGCACATTTACAGCATTTATTTAATTTCCTACTATTTTGTACCTTTAACAAATCCATTTTTCAGTCCTATTGCCTGAGGACCACCTAGCCCCATCATTCTGTTCTCAGTCATTCCACATGACAGCAATCACAGCAAGCCATGGCATTGCAGTCAAATAAGCAGCCAAGGTGGATTTTTCATCTTCTGAATGTAATCTTCCCCCTTCATGTATAGTGCACTCTCATAGATTAGAGGATCTGCTTTACTTTCTGCTGTAAATATACACTTTTCCACACCTATTCCATAAACACTATTGCACAGACATGACTTTCCAGGTACAGGTTGCACATCAACACTTTGTATGTTACATGTCCTGCTCCTGTCTCCAGTATCTGCTAGCACTGCAGTGGGTCACACCACCTCCCTTGTCCTATGATAGTTGAGCAGTCATTAACTTTTACCTTCCCTCATCAGTTCCCCAGTGCTTGGGTAGCATCCTGATTCTTAATCTTGGTAATTAATAATTAGAGTTTTAATGCTATGTTCACTAAGCTGGCATTTGCTACCCACATTTAATTAAACCTATAAAGTACTCCCACTGAAAAAAATGCTTATTTATTCCTTTATTTGTTATTTGTTTAAGTTGTATGATTTTTTGAATTTTCTAAGTCATTCTATCAAAATTCAACTTAACTGTTATTTGGCTTGATGAAATCCTGATCAATAAGAAAAGGAAATTTACTAAATCTGAATAGTTTGTTTCAGTATGCTTCATTGTAACTTCCTTGATGACAGTTTTATTTGAAATTATACACAGCTTGGTTGGAAATGCTATAAATGGAATTGCCTTGTTCATAATAAATATGTCTTAGTGTCACTTTTTAACAAAGTGCACAACTATGAAACTTTTCAAGGAAAAAAGTATACTTGATTTGTCATACTTCTCTGTACTGCCATGGATAGATAATATCAATCTACTGCAACAAAAACTGTTAGTAACATTCTCTAACAGTTTCTCTGGGATCAGTCTAATGACATCTCCAGGTATATAATGTTGTCTATTTATATATGTCACTTAATAACTGCAAAGTAATGCTGAATATCTTAATGCCTATGTAATGGACAATACAGTTGCACTGTCTCAAACACTGAGTAGTGACGAGATATTCATTATATTGCTGTATGATGGTACAACGGGTAGCGTTATCACCTCACAACAAGAAGTTTTTTGGTTCAATCCTCCCCTGGAGTGCATTCAATGCTGAGTGTGTATGTCCTCCCTGTCTTTGCATGTGTTTTTTTGTCTCCATGCTCCAGTTTTCTCTCACATTCTAAAGACATGCAGTAAGTAGGCAGAGCACAGTATACTGGGCATATAGGTGTAAGTGTGTATGCTTACATGAGAGTGTGTACAGAACAACAACCACGGCAGGACTAGCCACCTGGAGGAGTGAACATTGGATCTAGATGACTGCTGCTGTTGATGTGATACCTTGTCCCCATGGCAAAAATGGGAAAAAGAGGTTATAGATTGATGCATAGATGAACGAGCATATACATAATGTTGTCATTGTAATATTTTTCTATTTCAACAATCAGGTAACGTGAACAGAATTGCTTGGTCTCTTGGGTGCTCAAAGCTGCATGTAAAAAGTGCTGATGACAGCATTTAAAGATATTGTGCTTACTGAGATAGTGAAAGTTGTTTCTAAAAAGAAAAAATATTATTACTGTTGTTATTATTATTATTATTATTATTTATTATGATCTTATTGTGATTTACTAGATCCAGTTTAAGATCTAGAATCTGATGAATACTATCAGTTAAATACTAGTTTGTGCTAAACAGCTTATAATGTACAATTCTTTAGCAGCACTTAAACTGTAGATTTGTAGGCATTTATTTGAACTGTGAGCATAAAATACAATTTTTTTCAAAATGCTCAGAATGTAACCATTGAAAAGTGGCATACAAACTTGCAATGCTCACTTGGAGGGATTGAGAGAATTATTCTGCCATACATATTGCCACTTAGTTGCTATTCTGATAAATCTCTTTGTCTATACATATATATATATATATATATATATATATATATATATATATATATATATATATATATATATATGGGTCTATGAATGCCGACTTTCATATGGCCGACACCATATGATCAACATTCCAAAAGACTGACATCATGAAATAGCACCATTTACCTACCTGTAAACACGGTTAAGCTGTGTTATGCAGGGGTACTGCACCCCTCACACCACCTGCTACTTAAATATTCTCACTCCAAGATCGCACTACAGTGCAGGAAATGGGAATCTCCCAGTCCCACACTGTAGCGGGATCTGCGCTATCATTTGTCAGCCTTTCAAACATTCACTCATATGGTGTTGACCATATGAGTTTCGAACATTTGAAAGTTCGAACAAATGAAGGGATCCCGTATATATATATATATATATATATATATATATATATATATATATATATATATGTGTGTGTGTGTGTGTGTGTATGGGTCTACTTCTCATGACTGAAATTTCATTTGAATGAATTTCATTTGACCAAGACCATAATACTGAATTTACAAAATACTGAAAACTCATTTGACTGAATCTCATTATATTGAATTGTAAGCCATAGACATGATGTGGGTTTCCCTTCTCCTGTGACTTGCTTATGATAAAAGAAAATTACTGTAACTCATAGTGCTGATTGTCAGGATACCAATAGTCAAGTAGAAAGTAGTGTTGTAGTGTTTGTAAATGTGGGTATGTCTATTTACATTTTTATGGGAAGTATCTCAAGTAATATGGTGGATGTTTTGTGCGTTTCCTGCAGTAGTGGCAGTGTGTAGACTACTGTAAGGTAAGTAAAAAATGTATACCCTTTTCCCCACTGTAGTGTGATCTTGGAGTTAGTATATATATATATATATATATATATATATATATATATATATATATATATATATATATATATAGTTTGGGGGGTGCGGGGCACAGCCTCACACATTGAGGGGTATGTGGGGCGTAGCCCCCCACCTAGTTTGATTTTATATCATCTGTTTTTTGTTAAGTGGCTATGTAAGCAGTTTTTAAGTTTTAGAAAGAGTTAGTCATTGGTGTTATAAGTGTGCATGTCTATGGTTTACAAGTTAGTATTTTGAAATGTAGCATTGTAAGGTTTCAGTATTGAGTTTCAGTCAAGTGAGTTTTCAGTATTTTGAAAATTAGGTACTTTGGTCTTGGTCAAATGAAAGTCAGTCAAATGAAATTTCAGTCATGTGAAGTAGACCCATGTATATATATGGGTCCACTATGGAATTTCAAAATTTCACAGTCACGGCATTCTAAATACCGATGCTCAGGATATCGAGATTGTGAAATCTCAAAATAACAAAAAAATATATAAACATAATCAAGAATACATCAAAAAGAAGATTTTGCAGGGGGGGGGCAGCCCCCTTGCACCCCGCACCGCCTGAAACATAAATATACTAACTCCAAGATCGCACTACATTGAAGAGAATGGTAATGTTCCCATTCCGCATTGTATGGCGATCTCCACTTACAGGTTTCGAGATTTCACAATTCTGAGGTTCTGAGCATCAGTATTTAGAACGTCAGGATTGTGAAATTTCAAAATTCCAAAGTGGACGGACACACACACACACACACACACACACACACACACACACACACATATATATATATATATATATATATATATATATATATACATGTAGATGTAGATATAGATATATATATAGCTATAGATATAGATACATAGCTATGTATATGTATAGATAGATAGATAGATATTTAGAGTGTATGTATGCCGATATTTGTCTTCTTTAATCTTAGCTTTATTTTTTACTCACTATTAGAGAGATCTAGTGCTGTACCATTCAACAGGGATCTTACTAAGTATTTGGCCACAGACACCGAAGTATCCATCATGGCAGGACTCTGTTTAGTCTACATGGGTCTGGCATTCAATCCTTACCCTGGTTACTGACATTGTGGAGTCTGAATGCCCTCATTAGATATACATGAGTTTCCTCTTATCTTTTTGAGTTTTCCCTAGTGATCCACTAGTTGTTTTTCTGGTCTAAATATGTACAGCATTTCCCACTACCCACGTGGTTGTACTCATGGATCCATACTAGACGTTAGCATCTGCTGTAACATCAGTGTGGTCTTAATCCTCAGTCTCTGAATTTACATCTTCTTGTACTGTTCTTTGGTGCATTTTCCATTCTGCTTTTATTCCCTGAAACACTGTTTCAAATTAGAGATGAAACTCACTGATGCAAGCAGTATTAAACCTGAGGGGGGCTCACTGCCTGAAGCTTATGAAAACTGATAATGGATGCAACGATCAAAGTAGAGTATTGCAGTATTGAGAAAAAGAAAAATAAAGCAAACAGGTGGATTTAAGAAGCTGTGCAATACTATAAAAGGACTCCATTCAAGCAATGCTAATATAGCATGCACGGCTATGTCTAAGACATCATAAAACAGTTACTGCACTGTACATAAAGCAGTACGAATGCCTCCAGACAAGGCCATTGAAGATGCTAGCACCAGACTACAGCACTCAGCTACAGGTAGAGCAGCATAGCACTGTACATGAAAACAACTGCAATCTGGCAGTGCATGCCAATGTATCCAACCTCTTCATCATAACGATGGTGAGGAAAAGGGGTAGGAAGGGAATAATCAAAGGGTTACGTAGGAAGCAGAGGGGAAATAATACAAAGTTAAACAATAAGGTACATATACTGGAGGGACCATTTTTATTTTTTAAAAAAAGACAGAAAGAAAAGGTAATGAGGGATGATGTTAGGAGGGAATGAGAGAAAAATGACAGTTAAAGGGTGACACAGACAAAAACTGAATACAAATATAGACAGAGAGGGTTGGTCTTTATAAAATCTTAGGGGTGGATGATAGTAGGTACATACAAAGAGAGGACAGAGAAGTGGTGATGGGAAGGTCTGGCAACGAACATGGTATGAGTAATGACACAGTAGTGTGAGAGAGTAAGAGAGACTGCATTTTCTCAAGGATATGGCAGGCTGATGGAATACCTGGATACCAAACAAAACCAGAGGGTAGCAATGTCAGGCATCACACACCTGTGTGATAGATGTCATGGGGCATTTGCCACTATGGTGACCAAATGGTTAGGAAACACCACATGACTAACACCCTGAGTCCATGGTACCAATGTGATCATCTAGCTGACAGCATACTACAGTAGCCATCACCTTCTACACCTGCTGCACATTACCATAGCTAACAGCCCTTCTGATTTCAGAAGTGGATTCTCCCTTCCCCTTCTGAGAGAATGAAACAAGAAGCAGCACCCAATTCTATCATGTCACTTCCAGCACAGGAGGTATATAGGCAGTACAAATGTGACCCCCTACAGCATCTGGCAGAAATTGAAGGAAATATAGCTGTGTAATCCCCCTGCCTCAACTAGACCTGTATATAGGAGACAAAATGAGAAGAAGAAGATTTAAAGGCACACAAACCCATGAATAGCATTGCAGCTGTACACAGAAAGGCTCTACAACACATACACTCCACTAACTGGAAAGGTGCTATCTGCCGCCCCTCAGCCAACTAATTTAAACAATGCCACTAAACAGCTATAAAATAAATGATGTCTGGCTAACAGTAGGTGGATGACACATAAAATAAATATCCCTCCCAAAAAAGATACATATAGTACATCTTTGCCTGCATCTCCTGAACCTTTGTTTCTCACTGGTAGAGCAGGACAGCATGGTGCCACCTCAGATAACCACAGCAATGCCTGCATTGTTCACCTGTGTGGGTAACACACATAGCATCAAACAGCACTAATGTTAAGCTAGTCAAGACATTAACTTTCTAAAAGAGCCATCATTCATCTCCAAAACATACTCCTTAAAGTCCCTGCATATGAAGAATATGAGTGTAATGGGGAATAGGACATTTACACGGGACTTGGCATCCATGGGGAATAGGACATTTACACGGGACTTGGCATCCATGTCCGTTATGGACAGAGGTAGCTTATAAATGCCTGGCACTCAATGTCCTGTTTGAATGCAGAATGTCATTATTCTTTTGGGAAAACCTCGCTAGTCTTAGAAAGGCTCCCCAGATCATTAGTCAAGTAACAATCTATAAATCTATGAAAATATCCCATATTCCCTAGCACATCACACGGGAACCCTGCACTACTCACTGGAGGAAGCAGCCATGGTAACTCGGTGAGCCTACTCAAAGATGAAATATAGTAAACTCATATTTATAAGTGAATAATATGTCCTGTATCTCATTAAGCAGTAACTGTTTAGGAAAAAAATAAATAAATAAATGCAATTGTTTCACAACCAAGCTCAGTAATGGTAAACCTTTTTGGTTTGGCATGTCAAAAATTTGGAAAATGGCTAACTTGATTCTGCTTGTGTGTCACCCCCCCAAAACAAAAAATACAAATAAAATAAATTAAATAAATAATAATAAAAAAAAAAAATTAAACAGCATGGCTTTCAATGCTTCAACGATAAATCTCAACAGAATGAGGGACAAATCTAGAAATAAGAGACATGAGCAGTTTTAAACTACTAGTACTATTAATGTGAGACATTGACAGAAAAAAATGAACGTGAATTAATATACATTTTCTGAAGTAAAATTAGTCTATAAATCTAATTATTGCCATTATTAAGTATAAAAGGTTGCCAGTTTTAAGAGGGACAGTTGAGAGGAATGTAAAACAGTACACTCCTAGAAATGCAGACTACGTGCCCTTTGCAGAAGTGTAACCATGAAGAGAAAACAATGTCAGCACTGCCCTTTGCAGACTCTAACGAGAAAGTATACAGAAATAGTCTTTGAGGTTAATAACTTCCTTACCACTACAGCAGTGTTGTTGAACTGGCTCCTGGCACAAAATAATTCAATGCACTTCACACAAGCAACAAATGCAAAAGCAGTTTCTTTGGTAACTCAGGTGCTGGTGAATGCTGGCATGTCACCCATCATGTCGTGGCATGTTACCTTTGACATGCTTGTCATAGGTTTACCATCACTGACTAGCTTAACTAACTAAATTAATTTAAGTTAGTTTTGAATACAAAATAATGCAGCTTGCCCAGTTTAAACTCTGGTATATCTTACTCTGTTGAAAGTAATGAGTATAATATAAATGTGAAGCTGCACATTATTTTGTTTGCATACATCCGCTGATATGAATCTACTATGAATTGAGATTTTTTTGCCGGAATGCTCTATCTAGTCTAATATCCAGAATGTCTGCTACATGTTGCAACTCTTATGAGGACTACATATCAGCAATATATGTTAACTTTAAAACAGAATTTTTATTTAATATGTATGTGTAATTCATATTAAATGCTTAGTGACATTTAAGCCTATCTCTACTGATAACTGTCTATGTTGTTCCACTTTGATTGGTTGGGGCTTGGCTGACAATGGTCTTCTGACTAGTTCACATACCCATTTATCAAATGTAAAATAAAAATAAACAAATACATAGCTCTGCAGACTAGTAAGGCATGACACATGATCTGTGGTCTGGTGGATGCATACAGGTGTCATATAATTCACCCTCAACAGTATAAGCATGGCTTGAGCTTACCGATATGGATAGAGCAGTGAGCAAACTAAATTATTCACAAGCATCAGCACTAGTTTTTCTCAGAATTTCCTTTGCACCAGATAGCAAGTTTGTTCAATATAAAATGCCATCATTATATGTTGTCCAAGATCTCTTTGTAATATAGAAACATAAGTTGTTGGAATTGCTGTGAACATGTTGTGGATGTGGAGCATTAGAAAGAAAAGAAAGGAGCTCGGTGCTGCCAAAGTTGCTGTTGCACCTTGTAACTCCTATGATGGCTGTCTGGTGGAGGAATGGTAGTGTGTAGATTATGTAGTTGAAACATATGAAAGAGTGGACTGCAGATGCGTATTCTAACTCAGGTGTGGCACATGCAGCGATGGTAGCACAACACACAGTCATGTGAAAGTCTGTTGATTCAGAGGCATCCAGATGGCCATGCATGTCACATCGCACAGCTGGGAATGCTTGTGGTGGAATAAGATGGTGTATATATGATATGGACTTACAATGACCATATGTACCTGCAAGGTACAGTACCATATATGGGGGCCACTAACTGTTAAATGTAAGTGATACTTAGATGGGCATATTGTGGATGGTGTACTGGAACAGAAATACTAACTCAGTGACATGTTATGCATACACATGTACAGGTGCAGACTTGAACACCAGAGGGAGCCAAAACTTGGAGAAATTCTCTAGCCAGGAGAAAGATGTACTACTGATGGCCCTCTGTTGCACTGCATGCTACTATTGACTAATGGTGGTGAGAATAACAGGTCAGGGACCAGAAACAGCAATGTATATTGGCATATTGTGGGATGTGAATATCATACAAAGTCATAATAGGTCAATGCAACAGGTACAAAGGGAGATTAATGACCTGCTGTAGAGGTCAAAGCAGAAAGCTTACAACGTTGCAGTGGAAAAGAACACAACAGTGATGGACCAGCAGTATTGAAACAGCCAATGGAGGTTTAGGAATTTTTGAAGCTGATCAGTAGACAGGAAAACCACCTCCTTCTCTTTCTCTTCATATAGAAGGATTTGTCTTTGATGGGGGATGAAGGCCAGGAACCTACTATCCATTTATCAAGTTAGTATTGACCATATTAGTATGGAATGACACATATGCGTCATATGCATAGAGTGGTGTATTTCTGTTGGTGACACACAACTTTGTCCTATAGGAACTTGTGGTCTGAAAATGCAATGTTCTGCCTAGCAAGGCATGTGTCATCAGTGTTTATCATGAGTCTCAGTGTGCATAACACAAGGGAATAGTAGAACCATAAGTCTGTGTGAAGTCAAAGTTTCCACTGGTAAAGGATCCAGTACAGCTGGACAACTGGAAGCTGACATCAGCAGGGCTCCTATGACTGAGAATAATAGAAATCAGTAGGTGAAAATGTATTATGACACAATGTCACTGTTTGTAGCTCTCTAGGGAGAGACAGCATCCACATGTAAAGAGGCCCATGTGAAGACATGTGCAGAGTGCATAGCTTCACCAATGCCTGACATAACAGCTGCTGGTGCTAACTCTATATTGGGTCCTCTTGTATCCCTGTCAGATGCAACATATGGTATGTTCACTACCTGCAATATGGGCATACCCACTATAGGTGACAGATGAACACCACGACTGCTGTACTTTCCCTGATATACCTGCAAAACTCAGAATCAAACAAAGGAACAAATTTGTGACTCGTGCAAACAGCTGCTAAGCAGGAAACTATGGAGATGGTAAGTGTGTTATTTGGCATGTGAGAGGACATATGACAACTGCATAGTGAACTTGAGTTATACCTCTCAACCTCTTAGAGCAAGAAAACTGGAGAAAGCCATAAATAAAAGTGGAACAAAGGCCCAAAACTAGAGACAATTTTTAAATATTGCTCTTTCAGACTTAGAAAGTTGATAGAATAACAGGTTTTGCATTGGCATAGATTTTCTAAAGGGTATGTAGTATGAAACTCAAATGGCTGTCATTATTTTCTAACTTCAATCTATAATGATTTGTCATTAATTTCCCAGAAAAATACAATTTCATGAAAAACAGACTAAATGTATGAGGCACAAATCTGGACATTCTGAGAAAATCTGTACAGTTAAGAGGTATGCCTTGAGTATCAGCATAATGAGGTGATACTGCTACAGATGTCACTGGTAGACAATGTTGCTGGCAGGGGTGCAGCCATTAAGCAAACTAGTACTACCCCTCCAATATTTCCTCCACTGCCCATGGTTATCAGAGAGAGTCCATACATGAGGTGAACAGCATATTATAGATGCACCATCAGTGTCACATGCTGACACATGGCCAGACTCAACAGTCATGGCTGGAGATGTTTGTCGTGCTTTTTCCATGAGTCACTTTCAAATGGAAGTCATTCTAAGTTATATAGTTCATCCCCTTCCCATTTATGTGGCATAACCAACCTAGGGTTGCCAACTTTTCACAATTAAAAAAACAGGATGCCTCTTTTCCTGCCCCTTGACCCCCATGTCACGTGACCCATCCCCTCCTCTCCTTTCCCTCCTCTCCCTCCTTCCATTCCCTTCCCCTCATCTCCTGTTCCCTTTCCTTTCCCCTCCCAAGCTCCTCCTGGGGGTCCATGGGCGCTGAGTCCCCAGAAATTTTTTTTAAACAACAGATACACATAGATGAGTTTTAGTGCATTTGAGACCAAAAAACAACACTTGAATGCAAGAATTTTTAGCTAAAAACTGTTATTTTCAAGTAGCCAGCCCACACAGACAGTTAGGCTAACTGCTAAATCGCTAATAGTCATTCACGTTGGAAAACAGCAAAAAAAAAAAAAAAACAATAAAGCAATAACAATGAGGTGTAAGCAAAAGATATAGTCAATACAATACAAATGTTATTCAATGTCAGTTGAACAAACTAATTACTTTGATTGAAGTTGAATGTCTACCTCACATGAATCCAGAGCAGGCTGACCCTGAGCTGTTAAGGTACTCGTTGAAGAAGCAGACTGCTCAGCCTGAGTAATACGTTTCCATTTGTACTTTTCACTGCCAGCTGCTGATGAAATCAGTTTGTCATCTTTCAAAACAAACTGATAGAAATTACTGCACCTCATGTTGTAAAGGAAAACTTGCAGTTCTGCTTTGATTAGTGCTAGAGTGGCCCTGTTTTGGTCTGCACACCAATTTGCATTCATTAAAGAAAACACCCTGTCAAGGAAGGGATTGCTGCCTGGTAATGACAATGCGGCTGATGCAATCTTAAACATGTTTGTTGGAAAAGCTGTACTATCATGGGCACTTTCAAAAAATTCCTGCCATATAGTGCATGCAGTAGCAGCTGAATTAGCAGCAATAATGAATAAAGCATGCCTTGCTGCACAAAACTCATCATAAAGCATGTCTAAATTGATGTCCTTTGTTGTCAAGCCCATGACAGTGCTTGCATTTCGAAAGGACTGAAATGCTACTTCTGTATTTAGAGATATTTGATGCATCACACACGCAATGCTGCCATCTGAGTAATTAAACCATTTGTACAGATATGCTAAAGACTTTTCTAGAGCTGCCAAAATATTTTGTTGCAGATGAACTGTATGAGGTTCCATGTCCTCATTCTTAAGTATAGTTTGTGCTTTGTGTCCAAAGTTTGAGTTTGTGACTCAGTTTTAGTTTTCAGTTGCTGCATTACAGGCAAGAGCTCAAGCAATTTAAAATCTTCCCTCTCCACTTTCTGGACCGACACCTCAAACACATTGCAAATGTTCTGGACAAAACATTACGTATGCCTTTTTAATGTTTGTCTCTATTGCTTCACAGTCATGCATATTACTTTCTATTCCCAGATGCATACGAACTCTCGTTGGGCAGTTTTCACAGAGAGATGCAAAGTAGGACACAGTGGCAGGCCATGAATCAAGTAATCTGTCAATAGCTGGACCCAGAAACAACCATCTCGTTGGTACATGGCTCAACAACTCGTGATATTCTAATAATACAAAGTCAAAAAAAAATTGCAACTGGACTCCCCTATTGGCAGATACACTGAAATGACTGCAAATGCTGGTCACCATTGTTTCTACATCACAATCAAGTTTATCAATTAGTTTTTTCAAGGCATTGTGTGTCAAATGAGCATTGCAGTTTGTCTTTAAAATATTACTATTTCTTTTCAATAGCTCAGTAAACAAAGACTGCTTTGCACCATAGTTCACACTCGCATTATCAGCTGAATAAGAAGACATGCATGCAATATCAAGGCCATTATCTGAAAGAATTTTAACTAGCATGTCTGTGATAGAGGTAGAATGCTCATCATTAAGCTCAACAAAGTCTAAAAGCTTTTTACTTATACTAGTTTCAACAGTAAAATATTGAATGCAGACAGGAAACATTTTTCTGTTCTTGAGATTAGATGTATCAGTTGGCAAAGAATATTGAATAGAATTGTCACCAGTAATGCCTTTCATAATGGACTCCACTGATTTTGGGCCAAGGACATCAGTCACCAGTGCTTCTGCTTTTGTGCGACCACATGCTCTCTTTTTAGCAGTAGCCGAGTCTTGATAAAACAGGTGGTTCAGTTCAACGACACAGTCAGCAGAGTTGTAGGAGATGTGGTGACGTACAGTGTGGTAAACACGCACAAGTTCTGCAATTGTTGCCTGCTTGTCAATTCCTGTTATTGTCGTTGACTTCTTGAAAAAAATGCCAGTGGCAGCAGTGTTTGCAGCAATCTGAGCTTTCTGATGACTTTTCGCACGGCTGTGATTTACTATGTCACCTTTGCCACCATAAGCAACCGAAACCTCCTTCTTACACAATGTGCATCGAGCTGTGAAGATATTGCTGTGAACTTTTTCACACCAGGAAAATTCCGTTTGCCATTCTTGACGATACCGTGACAAATTCTTTGCTTTCTTTTTAGGTGGAGGAGTGTTTGGCAAATCATTACATTCTCTGTCAGTTTCAGCGCTACTCACGCTACCTTCAGTTGCATAATAATTTGTATCCATTTCCAGTGAACCCCCAAGTAGATCAGCTAACAATATCAGATTGTGTGACTGCTATGCAAAAACGTTGCTTCAGACTACAACAGTGGTTCTGAAACTTTGCAAGCTGGAGGACCCCTTTTGATAAAGGAAATATTTTTGCGGAACCCCTATATTTTGGATTCTGTTAATATTAATAAATAATTAATATTAAAGCAATATTTGAATTGCAGAAATTACTTTTATTTGTAAAGGATTACAATTTAAACAGCCTCCAGTTTCTAAAACTGTCTGATGAGCTAAACGCGCACTGGAGTTAATTTCTAGAATGAGTAGCAGTGCATTAAGGCACTTCCAAATATTATTTAATTTCAGTATAGTACAAACACTGATAGACACTTGCTAAACAAATACAACCAGTCTCAAAATGAAAACAGACTTAGCATTACACATTCTGTGACTTTCAGTCACTGAAACAGCACTGAAACCCCCATTCAAAGAAAATGCATCTGGCCACTGGCGAATGAAGTTTACCTTTGGACTGTTTTTTTGAATCATAGGGCTACTTCTGAACATTTTTCAGAGTAAGCAATGAAACAAACCATATGAAACAATAAGAACATTCCAACCATAAAAGGTTACTCAAACTTCTCTCATTACAATCCACCAATATCAGTCAATATGCTCAATCTCTACAAGCCACCTGAATAATTCCACCTTAAAAAAATCTGTAACTAATGAAAAGTTTGCTTCTAGCAAACAACTGTATATTTCAGTGTTTCATCTACAAATTCAGTGCCTGCTGTCCTTGAAGAATAATTTGCCTACTATGTTACAATAAAAAATGGTAAGCTGGTAATATTGCATGAATGGCAAACTGAAAGTTACCAGGCATCTCATCCAAAGGAGGACATATTCAGGAGTGCAGCATCCCACACCCTTGAAATACAACATAGTATCAGCAATCCATCTACATCCACCTGCTGACCCTAAGTAGGACATTTCACTGTCTAACACACACATCTGAAACTCAAGAAATCTGAACAAAGCCTAAAATAAATAGGGACAGATTATAAGTATCACCCTTGTGAACTTAGGAAACTGGTAGAATAACTGAATCTCTGTTAGTAGGCACTTCTGTAATCTGATTCACAAGGATATGAAGTCAAACTGAAATGTGACTCATTACTTAGCAACTCCAATCCTTTTCTGAGGAACAAACAAAAACATGGGGCAAAAATCTGGACATTCTGCAAAAACCTGGACAGTTAAGGGATATACTTCCTACACACACACACACACACACACACACACACACACACACACACACACACACACACACACACACACAAGCCCATGTGCTCTGGACAAAGCGACAAATAATGGGGGAACACAGTCCCAAAAATAGCAACACCTGTTATATATTGCTCTTACAGACTTACAAAGTTCATAGAAAAACAAGTTTTGCATTACTATGAATTTTCTGAAGGATATGAACTCTAAAACTGAAATGTCTGCCATTATTTTCTGACATCAGTGCTCAATGACTTGCCAGGTATTTGCCAGAAAAAGCACAATTTTATGAGAAACAGACAAAAAACATTATGAGGCAAAAATCTGGACATTCTATGAAAACCTATACAGCTAAGGGCTGTACTTCTGACCTCGTAACTCACACATACACTTCGCTCCTTGTTACACACACACACACACACACACACACACACACACACACACACACACACACACACACACCCCTCTCTCCCTCTTATTTACACATACTCTCAGACACACACATATACAAGACCATGTACTCTGGACAAAGCAACAAATAATGGGAGAACATAGTCCCAAAACTGGGAACACCTGTTAAATATTGCTCTTACAAACTTACAAAGTTGA
Source organism: Protopterus annectens (assembly GCF_019279795.1). Taxonomy (NCBI): domain Eukaryota; kingdom Metazoa; phylum Chordata; order Ceratodontiformes; family Protopteridae; genus Protopterus; species Protopterus annectens. The sequence goes on along the minus strand of NC_056742.1, from coordinate 30,835,541 downwards.
TAGAAAAACAAGTTTTGCATTAGTACTAATTTTCTGAACAATAACTATAAAACTGAAATGTCTGACATTATTTTATTACTTCAGTGCTGATGAATGACTTGCCAGAGGTTTGCCAGAAAAAGCACAATTTTATGAGAAACAAACATACCCACAGGGCCATGTGGAGAACATAGTACCAAAAACAAGAACACCTTTTAAATATTGCTCTTACAGACTTACAAAGATTGCATTGCTATGAATTTTCCAGACTAAGGATACATACTCCATTACAATATATTTTCTGTCTTCAGTGCTCAATAACTTGTCATGGATTTGCCAGAAAAAATCAGTTTTATGAGAGGTACACCAAAACTATGAGGCAAAAATGTATATATACAGCAGCCTCACAGAAAAAAAGAAGAAAATACCTTAAAAAGTCTTGTCTCGATCGGCTCTGCAGAAGGAATCCAACTAGCATCACACAGCTACTATAACTGTCTGATTCTAACTGGAGGGAAAATAACAGTTTGTTGAATTTTCCCTCCAAGTTCCAACTGCCATACAGAAAACATTGGCGCTGTATAGGGAAAGTAATCACTTGTTCCATGTCAGCCACAAACGCGGACATTAATAGTTATTGTAACCGCAGGGAAAGCAGCTGGATAGCCGTGAATGCGGAAAACACAGACAGGAAGTGTGTTTGTGGTTTTCTTTTTTATTTTTCCATACAGTGACTGCAGAATTGTAAAGTGGAATTCTGTGGAAACCTATAATTAATCATACGGACTCGTTTGGGTCCACGGACCACAGTTTCGGAAGGATGAGGCTTGCATGGCAGAACAGAAGAGGCAGAGTTTTTTGGTACTGTATTGGCACTGTATTGGCAGAACACATTGTCAGATTTGTTGCTGTTTGATAGAAGACAGACTTTGCAGAATTGAATGTTTTGAGGTTCTACTGGGATATTTGTGTAGTCTGAGACAAGAGACTTGAAGCAATTGTGAACCTGCTGTCTGTCCCCCTTACAAGGAATCTGAGATATGTACAGATTTGATGCGTCTTTGTATTGACTTCTTTGTCCTTGCAAATTCTAAACTGTTTAATGTGCACAACTTATATCCAGAGTTTGGGGGGGTGATGATAAAGATTGTATTTCCAGAGGGGTATGTTCATTGAAATCCGGTGTGTTGCATAGGAGATGAGCACAGTCTTTGACTTCATATAATGTTAGCAACCTTATAGTCCATATAGCATATATTGGTTTGGAAGGGACTGCTACAGCAGTGGAACGGTACCCAGCATTGCCATCTGCTTGAATGCTGTGCAGCGAGTAACTTAGCACACTCTCACTGAGGACATTAAAGAAACCTTTAGTAAGTTATAGTAACTTGAGCTAAGCTGTGCCAAAAACAGTACATATGGCGTCCATTGAAGGTCCTTCCCAGGACACAGGACATGGCCAAATCCAGGACATCCTGGGAAAAACAGGACGGTTGGCAACCCTAATTCAACCCAGTCACAGCTAGTCAGTATGGTACATGCCACCACTGGTCATGTTGTAGAACTCCAACCTCATCAATGGTTAATGTGATCTTTGACACTCAGTAATCTCCTAGGAGTATACTCCACACTGCAGTAGCAATCAGCTGTCTCTGCATTTCCTATACGTGCACGAGTGATGATAATTGTGCTCAGTCCACACCTATCCTATCTGAGTTTGATGATGCTGGGATATCTATTTGTATTTTTTAACTGGGACAAAGCATTGATCCACATTGACCTTTTCCAGACTCATTCCATGAATAAAGTCTGGTTAAGTGACTTGCTCTGAATCACAAAGTTAGACAAACGCAGGCTGAGGGAATCAAACCATGAACCACAAGAAGCTGTTTTGTTTGACAGAATATGTGGCTAGACCATGCAATTTCCTGCATAGCCTGAGTGATATACCATGGACCATTTCATTTTGTGCCATCCATGTCTGGATCATTAATTGTGGATCAAAAAACATCTGTTTGTCAGTGTTGTAATGCATTGTGCCCATCACTATCTTGTCTGTGGCTCTGCACCTCTATCACTTTCCCCTGTATCTCCTCCTTGCTTTGTTACTGATAATGCATTAGGTGGCCTGTTCTGGCATGGTCTTTTTCACCTGCATCAACTATAACACATGACCATGCTGTGTATTATAATACATATTGAAAATATTTTCCTACAAACAAAGGAGCTATGTTGTAATACCCCACTGGAGGTGTCTTTACAATGGAACTTCGCATTCAGTTGTCAAAAGACTCCTTCCTTGTGTTCCTCATTTCAGCATTAGTCATGCTCTATAACATTTCTGTCATTGTCTGCTGCTTATGAATGCAGCATCATCCATGACTAAAGACTATCAAGGATTAACTGCAATATACAAAACAGAATAATATGTGAGGCATTTTCCTAGCAGGCATGCTAGACTTATGAACTGCCCATTTTATCAACTACATTTGTTGACTTTCCAAGCAAATGACCAGGTGACAGCATATAGCAGAAGTAACAGAGTATGCAGAAAATATCATGTGACTGAAATCCAGGCTTGACATAGAATATGTGGCTATAAGCATGACAAGAAACATGACCTGATTTTAATCAGTTTTGCTGAATCTTTGTTAGTGATGAACATTATCTAACATGTAGAAATCAAAAAGTCAGTATGTTCCAAAGAACTTGTATGTTAGGCAGAAAAATGAAAATGAAATGCTTATGGGTATGATGAGAGTGAAAAATATCGGTACAGTGTAGAGTTAAAATGACACAGAAGATGCAAAAAAAAATTACACATCTTTTTTTTTTTTTAGAGAAATGCTGAATATTAAAAAGAACCCATGCCTTTACACATTGGTGTAGATTATTATAGCAATAGGTTCATAGGTTCATAGGTTCATACTAGGCTATCTGCCCAAGGGCATTTATAAGCCTAGCCCATAGTTATGTGGCTTTCGCCACCCCTTTAGTTTGAATAAAAACTATGCCTATCATTTTTCTGTGCCTCTGTCAAGCAGTGACACTGAAGTAATCCCTGGGGTATATCTGCGATCTCCCATCCATTGGTCAAGATTCCTCTTGAACAAGGCCAGCGAGGTGCTCTGCCTCACATGTACCGGGATTTTGTTCCACAGCATAGGGAGTCTCTGGGTGATGAATCTGTCCCTCCAGCACGTTCTATTTATAACCGTGTCAAGGTTTAAGTCTCCCGCCTTGTGGTTCTGAGGGATCTAGATTTTTGAGGTGAAGCATATTCATCAAATCTGGGTTTGACATGGCCTTATATGTCAGGCACAGGTCACCTCTGAGCAAGCGGTATGAGACTGAATAAAGCTGGAGTTCTTTCAGTCGGGCAGCATAAGACATATTTTTGAGACCCTTTATCCTTTTGGTGAGGAACTTTTGGGGCCTTTCAAGCTGCATCAGGTGTCTGGTCAGATACATTCGAACGGGCATTGTACTCAATCATAGGTCTAATGAGTGATGAGTACAGGGGGACGATGACCTCCCTTGATCTAGATGTGAATGCCTTCATGATCAGGTGGGTGATATAGAAGGTTTTCCTAACTACTTTAGCAACATGAGTGTCAAACGAAAGACTACTGTCAACTTGGGTCCCCAGATCCCTGATGACTTTTTCTGTGCTCAGTGGATTGTCACCTATATGGTAGCTAGGCGTAACCTTGTTTTTCCCGAAGGGTATGACTATGCATTTTTTGGTGTTTAACTTCAGGCCATGGCTCTGGCACCAGTTATCCGTTTCTGTGAGGCCCTTCTGGAGGATATCTGTGTCAGATGTGTTTTCGACTATGGCGCCAGTTTGCAGTCATCTGCAAACTTTGTCAGCCATAACCCTCCTGTGTTTGCTTGTACTTCAGAAAAGTAGATGCCGAACAAGAGTGGACCCAGGACTGAGCCCTGTGGGACACCACTTGTGACAGGCTTTGAGTCTGACATGGCTCCAGCAACTCTGACCCTGTGGGTTCTGTCGCTAGCCAGTTTGCAACCCATCTTGTGATGTATGGGTTTACATTCAAGCTGATGAGTTTTTCGATGATACCTGAGTGGGGTATTGTGTCGAAAGCCTTTGCCAGGTCGAGGTAGGCTGTATGGACTGCCTTTCCTCATCAATGGCCTTGGTGACTGTCTCGAAAAGTCAACCAAGTTTAAGAGGCAGGATCTGCCTTTGACAAAGCCAAACTGGGTTGGATCCAAAGTCTGCAAGTTCCCTATGTCTTTATTTATGAGTTCCATTATGATCCTCTCCATGGCTTTGCAGATAAGGCTTGTCAAGCTAATGGGGCGGTAATTTCCAGGGTCTGTGGAGGCACCGCCCTTATGAAGTGGGACCACAGTCGCCGTGCGCCACTCCTTGGGTGTGGGTAATGCTGGATTTACTCATGGCTGATGTGGTTTGGTCACGAGGGTGAAGACAACCGTGGGTAAATCCAGCATTACCCACACCCAGAAGTGGGTTATTGCTATTATACAATGACATTATTTAAGAAAAAAAATAATTACTTTTATTAAATAATGGCATTGTATAATGCCTCCTTGTTGCCCTTCCGTAGCTGTCTGGTATTCTGCGGCAGTTCTGATGTACTGCGCATGCGTATGCTTACGCAGTACATCAGAGCTGTGAGTGGAAGCAACGGAGAAAGCAAGATCTCTGTTGCTTCTTACAAAGTGTCTCACTATGTTAAAGGAGTTTAACATAGCGAGACAGCTTTAAAAAAAAGCAAAGGAGAATCTCTGTTGCTTTTTTTAAAGCTGTCTCGCTATGTTAAACCTATTTAACATAGCGAGACTTTAAAAAGCAACGGAGAAAGCAAGATCTCTGTTGCTTTTTACAAAGTGTCTCACTATGTTAAAGGAGTTTACCGCTGAAGTAAACTAAAAGCCACACACATCATTAATAAACAGCAGCACTTAAAAATACAAGTACATCACTTTTAAACATATTCATATCATCAAACATTTTCAGACGCGAAAGCGTGATAACATTCCAACCACTCAGGACATGTGTTGCCCCGATAACGGAAATGTACCAAATAAAAATATACAGTAATAAGCTGGAGATAGGTGCCAAAGGAAAATAGTTAGGGAATATAGAATTAGAGAGGAATAAATGTATGATAAACAGTGCTAAAAAAATTCCTGAGGGGTCATCCCGGAGTTGAGCAGGACCATGGCAAGTTTTTAGTCAAATGGGCCTTTAGACAGATTTTTATACTTTGGAGGGGTTGGCTGTGCAAAAAATGGGCTGGGGAATTAAGTTCCAGATTTTGGAGATGTGTTTTGAGAACAAAGAATCCCCATAGTTGTTATTGGCTTTTGAGACTTCTAGAAGAAGTTTGTTGGATGAACGGAGGGCTCTATTGCTAGTGTATGCTTTTAGTAGGATTTTTAAGGGCTGGACATTTATCTTGTAGGTAGATGATGGAATGACAAGTTTTGAGTTCTTTGAGGCATAATAGGTTTGGAATTCCAATCAGTCTAGTTTGTGAAGAGCTGGACAATGATGTGTTCTGTACTGGTGGTTGGTGGCAAACCTTACTATTTTGTTGTAGCAGTCTTCCAGTTTATTTAGATTTGTTTTCTTTAAATATGTGAAATTTGAAGAGGCATATAACATAGTAGATAGTAGATGGGTTTGGGCAATGACTGTTTTGTTGGTTTGGATGATGAATGGTTTGGCTCTATAGAGTGCCCCGAGTTTTATTTGGACCTTCCTGATTGCTTAGGATATGTGCAGGTTATAGCTGAGTGATTTGTCAATGGTGACACCTAGTAGTTTGATGTGCTCTACTGGCTCTATTTTTGGTGTTATTAGTGGAGTAGATGGCAAATGGGATGTGGGGTTGAGATATGTTTTTGTTGGCAAATAATAGAAGCTTGATCTTGTTAGGGTTGAGTATTAGTTGTTTGATGGAAAGGTAGTGTTCAACATCTGCAAATGCTCTTTGTGTTTTTTGCAAGAGTTTGGAGACTGAAGCAGTTGAGCAGATGAGTGTATAATCATCCACATATTGTATAATGTTAGCTGATGTGGTGGCTGAATTGAGATCATTTGTAAAGATTATAAAGAGAAGTGGTCTAAGTATGGAACATTGGGGTATGCCTACTGGCAAGAGTGAGGATATATTGTCTAGCCATTTGACAGCTTGCTGTTTGTCTGACAAGTAGCTATGGAATCAAGATAGGGTGGATTGTGAGAAGTTTAAGGTGACTAGTTGGTACAGAAGCTTTTAGTACAAGACAGTGTCAAATGCTTTTGACATGTGTAGGAAAACTGATGAAACATAAAGGCTGTTGTTTTGTGACTGGTTGACTGGTATATAATTGTTGATTGTAATGTTTAGTCTGAATGTATCACTATTGCTTTTGAGCCTATTAATTCCAAGAAAGAGAGTTGTATATGCATTGATAATATACTCTGGTTGCTCCATGGAAACATTGGCCAACTGCTGTCATGAATTTAAAAATAAGAAATGAAAGATATGAGTTCAAATTCCAGCACTTAAAGTTATTTCTACTGGGTGGTGTAATGGTGCAGCTGTTAACGTTGCCACCTCACTACAAGAGGTTCTCCTGTTCAATTCTCAGTTGGGGTGCCTTCTGTATGGAGTCTGCATGTCCTTCCTGTGTTCAGCTGGGTTTTCTACAGGTACTCCATTTTCCTCTCACATTCCAAAGACATGTGTCTGCAAGTATAGGAAGTTTACCATCAGAATATAACATACAAATAAAACCTGATGCAATAGAGCATACACATGTACAAGGAAAAGTACTAGTGACTGTCAGAAATAAAAGTGACAGGAGCCAAAGTGAATGTAAAGTATAAGGTCATTAACAATAGCCTCATAGGTAATTACTATGCTAGGTGCCCTTGCAGGCCATTTTAAGCCTAAACAGTTTCCCTTTTTGTGCTTGAAATAACCTGTCCCATTTGGGTATAGACTGGCCTTATCCATCCCATGGTCAATAATTATATATTAACCCATATGAGAATAACTTGGATCAGACCATAGATAATTTCAGGAGACCCATGAATGGGATAAAGTACTTAGGAGTTGTCTGTGGCCATTAGTACTAGAGGTTGCAATACTGTGGTAAATTTTCTGTTTTCCATCCATAGATCTAAGTTGCACTTGAAGATGGACTGAAATTCACAATTTCCCATGTATCACAAAA